>NC_066890.1:16480972-16533472 GCF_022985175.1 Labeo rohita | reverse complement strand
GAATCTAAACTGTGCAGGGCTGCGGCCCTCCAGGAACTGAGTTCGACACCCCTGCTTTAAGACTTTTGTAACTTAAAGGAGAAGTCCACTTCCAGAACAAAAATTTACAGATAATTTACTCACCCTCTTGTCATCCAAGATGTTCATGTCTTTCTTTCTTCAGTCGTAAAGAAATTATGTTTTTTGAGGAAAACATTTCAGGATTTTTCTCCATATAATGGACTGATATGGTGCCCCGAGTTTGAACTTTCAAAATGCAGTTTAAATGCGGCTTCAAATGACCCCAGATGCAATTGTAAATGATCCCAGCCGAGGAAGAAGGGTCTTATCTAATGAGACGATCATTATTTTCATAAAAAAATAATACAATTTATATACTTTTTAATGTCAAATGCTCGTCTTGCCTTACTCTGCTGATCTGTTTTTTGTTTTTTTTTGTTTTTGTTCTGGTTCATGACAGTTAGGGTATGTTGAAAAACTCCCATCTCATGTTCTCCCTCAACTTCAAAATCGTCCTATATCACTGTTTTACCTTTTATGTTAAGTGTGTTTGATCTTCTTTACATGTTCACTTTGGGTCAGCTTCTGCAGCGATAACTGATCGTTTCACTAGATAAGACCCTTCTTGCTCGGCTGGGATCGTTTACAACCGCATTTGGGATCGTTTGAAGCCGCATTTAAACTACATTTCGGAAGTTCTAACTCGGGGCACAATATCAGTTCATTATATGGAGAAAAATGCTTAAATGTTTTCCTTAAAAAACATAATTTCTTTGCGACTGAAGAAAAAAAGACACGAACATCTTGGATGACAAGGAGGTGAGTACATTATATGTAAATTTTTGTTCTGGAAGTCTCCTTTAATATGACGTAAATGATGTCTCTTACTAAAATATGTAGTAAAAAACCCATAAAAGATTTATGTTATTTAAAAAAAACAAAAAAACAAAAAAAAAACATAGTTTTATACATAGTTTGGTCTTTGGGTGGTTCCATTATTTTGATGATGAAAAATAGTTGAACTCTGTGAGATACTGGCGCTACTCGTTGCTATTTTTACTGCATCACAACCTGCAAAATAAAATACTGATACGGTGACCACAGCTACAGAAAGAGTTTATAGGTGGCGATGGATATAAGCATAGGCTTAAACCAAATGCTGTACCATCAATTTTTCCCTACAAGGAGACTAAACACCTTGGACATCCAGTGAAATCCATGCTGAGAATCTCTTTCAGTAACTTCGTCATCATGACAAGCGTCAGCATGTTTACATCCTGCCAGGATGGCATCTAGCGTTTCTTGTCTCTGTTGTCTGTGGTCGACTAAAAGCCTCAAAGGCATCAGGGCTAAAGTGGAGAGAACAAAGACGCTGGTCTTTGGTAAGTTTTCTAATTCTTTTATCTTCTTCTTATCACTAGGAAAGCAGTGAAGACTTACTTCACGTCTCTTGTTGCCCTTCGAGTTGTGAGTTGCGGTAAAAATAACAAAATGTAGCGCCAGGTGCTGACCGAGTGCATCAAAATAATTGGGCCCCTATAGTCCAAAATATGTATAAAACAATGTTGGTTTTTCAACGTAAATCTTTCATGGGTTTTCTACTACATGTTTCAGTAAGAGACATCATTAATGTTATATTAAGCCATACAAGTCTGAAGACCCAGGGTTCCCTTTAAGTTTTACTTAAAGTAGAAGTGCCTGCTTGAATATTGCATCTAAAAACCCATGAAAACATCTATAAAATCTAAAACCAGACATTTTATTAGGTGAAGGATGTGTGACCAGCTTGCAAAGGTCAACATCTCTGGGAGCGTCTGTCTGACTTTTCACGACACCTTTCATCTGACTCATCAAGGCAAAGGCAATGACTTGAACACTGCAAAAGATCATCACTCAAGCCCCAACCAAAGTCAAATCTCATTGGTCCAAAATCTAACTCATGACCGAGTATCCTCCAATCACCTGTGACTGTTTCACATCACGCAGCAGACAAGTTGGTGGGAACATTTTACACGGTTCTCCAAGAAAATCTGCTCATTTGTAGCTTATTTCTGCACTCGCTGACTCATCTGTCACATTGCGTCAAGAAATCTTCTGAACCAAAAAGAAAAAGGTGTGTGGCAATCCGCAGGTAGAAAGTGCATTGATGTGATGCACCAAAGCTGTTTGCAGAAGCAAGCCAGCTCCCTGTTTTAAAATTCAGAGCTTTTACAAAAATGCAAATCCTAGGCAAATCAAGATTGCGTAATGTCATTAAATATTAATTCCTCTGCAGCAAGCAAAAAAACACATTAGAGCTCTTTTCCACAGCACATCCTGATGAATTCAATAATAAGCAACTGCACCGTAATTCTGGGAATGGATTCAACTCAGGCTTTTATCGCAAGCCCACTAAGGAAAGAGGATAAACCCAACAACCCGCTGTTGTCTCCTGCTAGCATCCGATAAGAGTCAGTAGGTGTGCATTCAGTATCAGCGTTCCCAGTACAGCTCATTGCAACATGACCTTTCATGGCCGTCTGTGCCCAGAGAGTGAGGGAAAAAACATCTCTTGACGCTTTCTGAAACGCCGCCAAAAGCAGGGACACTTTTGCTGCTTGACGAGAGACGCAGAATCCCTGCAGGACCGTTTGCGGGACTTTCTCTTCGTTTCTTCAATGCTCTCTGTGGGGAGAGCCGAGGATGAGGCGTAAATGACATTTGCTTTGGAAGACGTAGGCGATCCTTGGAGACGGATCCTCATCGGTGACTCAGAGGAGCTATTGTGGCGCTAACAAGCTCCAGTACTCAAGGGGGCGATGGAGTTGCCTTCAAATGTCATTAAATCACAAGTAAACATGTAGGAACGGACTGAAAATGTGGGAAAGGGAACAACTTGCTTTCTGCCGTGACAATAGAAGAAACAGACCACAGAAGCAGACGCTTTATGCTAACAGTGCTAACGCTAATGCTTAGAATGCAATTAGCATCCATCCTTTAGCTAATTTTAAAACATTAATGGATCATCCAGAGTGACTTCTTTCACTAAGCCAGCTTGTCTATTCTCAATTTTGGAAACATTCCCACAGCATTGTATGCTAACAGCTAAAATATGTTAATGCAAGATGTTTTTCATCTTCTTAGCATAAAATATCAAGAAAATGTTGAGAATGAGTGATGTTGAGAATAGATGAGCCATAGAAGTTCTCGGTGCATTACGAAACCCACAATCCTTTGAGACAGATCATCATCTGTGACTTAGATGAGTTTTTGTGGCGCTAACAAGCCTTATTACTCAAGGGCATTATCTTTCAAAAAGCTGTCTTAAAAATGGTAAACGTAGATACACACACACAAACACACACACACACACAAAACACCTTGCACAACAAGATTTTCCTCAAACTGCTGCTCTTTGTTGTGATTATGCTAACAACTGTGATAGAATTCTTTGTGCTAATGCCAAGAATGCAGTTAGCACAACATGATAACAGCTAAAATATGCTATCGTGAGATGTTTTTGTGAGCATCGTCACAAAAAGAGAATATCAAATACAAATGACCAATCTTAAAACTGTTGCTCTTCACAATGATAGAGTAAACTGACCATAGAAATAGTTTATTCTAACAGCCATAATAGTGTTCTTTGTGGTAATGCTAAGAATGCAATTAGAGCGAAAATCTCAAACACAACCCTGTTGAAAAAAACAGCTAACACCTGGTTTTAGCAGGTTTAAGCTGGAAGTAGCTGGTTTTAGCTCCCAGCCTGACCAGCTAAGACCAGCTTGAAAGTGGCTAAAACCAGCCTGCTGACCAGCTAAAACCAGCCAACCAGCTTAGGCTGGTTTTAGCTGTTTTTTTGTTTGTTTGTTTGTTTGTTTGTTTTTCAGCAGGAAAATGCCAAACACGCACTTTATAAGCCTAAAAGTTCTTGCCACATTTAAAATATACACAATCCCTAGAGACAGATCCCTACTTGTGGTGCTAACAAGCCTCAGCACTCTAGGGGGTGATAGAGTTACCTTCAAATTTCATTAAAACAACTGTAAACTATCATTTTCTTTAAACAGTTGCTCTTTGCCATGATAAATAGAGGAAAATTACCACAGAAGCAGTTTATGCTAACAGCCGTGATAACGTTCTTTGTGCTAATGCTAAGAATGCAATTAGCGCAAAATTTCCATCCTTTGGCAAAACTCAAAATATTTATGGATAATTCTGAATGTTTTCTGTCAGTAGGTGTGTTTCCATTACAGATTTGCACAAAACTTTGGCGATGTTATATAAATGTCGAAAGTATTGCGAAATGACAATGCTTCCATTAACCGCTGTTATGTGACTAAAATGTAATTTGTTCCTCTCGCGAAAAGTCATGGCAACGGATTTTGGTGGGATTTGGATGGATTTTGGCCTTATTTAAGCAAAAGAGGCGTACACGTATATCTTTACAGAAGCAGCGTGGAAAGCCGCTTTAGAAACGTGTGCAGTGCTGCTGGTATAAACATAACATCAGCTCCGGTGACCGTGTCGGAGCCATTACATGCCGCAGATGCATGCAGCGCACACAGTCTAAGCATTAATATCAGCGAAAGCCCCTTATACTTGAGAACGGCTACATATGAAGTGTTTCTTGGAGTTTATAGTACATTGAGGAATGATCATATGACTTTTTACATGTGCCATGTGACCTGTAAATGCGAAAAAGCCATTTCCATTGCAGTTTTGCGAAATATTCCTTTTTCGAATTGAGCGAGTTTTACGAAATTGACGCATTTCCATTAGGAGTATTTTCAATTCACAATTTAAATTTGCGTATCTTGAAGGGTAATTGAAACGCACCTACTTTGACATAAAAAATAAGCTATCTTGTCTTGGTTTTATAAACATTCCCACTGTTTAGCATGCTAGCGGCTAAAAGTGAGATGTTTTTGTGACCACCAACAAAAAGACATTGTCAAACACTGCACTATAAGCATATCATTTTCTTTTTGTTTCTTCTTGTCATTAAAACGACTGTAAATGTAGAAATACACATAACTTGCTTAGCATACCATTTTCTTCAAACAGTTGCTCTTCTCCATGATAAATAGAGGAAACTGACCATAGAAGCAGTTTATGCTAACAGCCGTAATAGCTTTCTTTGTGGTAATGCTACGAATCCAATTAGCGCACAATTTCTATTCTTTCACAAAATTGAAAAGGATTTATAGATACCTCAGACTGTTTTCTGTTATTTTGACATAAAATAAGCTATCTTGTCTTGATTTTAGAAACACTTCCCACAGTTTAGCATCCTAACAGCTAAAGAGATGTTCTTGTGAACACCAACAAAAAGACAATGTCAAACACAATGACACTGCACTTTATAAGCATATAATTTTCTTCAAACTGTTGCTCTTCACCATGATAAATAGAGGAAACTGACCATAGAAACAGTTTATGCTAACAGCCATGATAGTGTTCTTTGTAGTAATGCTAAGAATGCAATTAGCGCAAAACTTCCATGCTTTGGAGAAACTCAAAACATTTATGGGTAATTTAGAATGTTTTCTGTCACTTTGACATGAAAAATAAGCTATATTGTCTTGATTTTAAAAACATTTTCCACAGTATAACGTGAGATGTTTTTGTGAGCGCCAACAAAAAGAGAATGCCAGACGCGAATGACACTGCACTTTATAAGCATATCATTTTCTTTAAACTGTTGCTCTTTACAACGATAAAGGAAACTGACCACAGAAACAGTTTACACTAACTGTAATAGCTTTCTTTGTGGTAATGCTAAGATTGCAATTAGTGCACAGCTTCTATTCTTTTACAAAATCTAAAAACATTTCCCACAGTATAGCATGCTAACGTCTAAAACATGCTAACGTGAGATGTGGAACATGGTAACGCTAAGAATGCAATTAGTGTGCAATTTCCATCCTTTTAACAAAATTTAAAGGCATTTATAGACACCTCAGACTGTTTTCTGTCACTTTGACATGAAAATAAGCTATCCAGTCTTGATTTTGAAACATTCACCACAGTTTAGCATGCTAACAGCTAATACATGCTAACATGCAATGTTTTTCACACTGAATGCACAAAAGAAAAATTTAAGAACAAATAACACTGCATTTGTTAAGACTAAAAGAGTCACGGAAGTTCTTGTCACATTAAAAATACCAGGTGTTACAAAATTTACAGGATGAAAATAGTCAATTGTGCGATTTCCCCCCAAACCAGATTTCAAAAAAAGATTCATAAAAATATAAATAAACAAACAAAAAATAAATAAAATGGTTTGACTATATCTTATATAAAATGTTATTTGCTTTATAATTATATATATATATATATATATATTTTTTTTTTTTTTTCAACAGAAAGTATGATTTAAAAATTTACAACAGAATTAAATCGCGAATTTGTTGCAATGAAGCATGACGATGAGTCAAATAAAGCTTGCACATATTTGAATAGAGTAGCAAATAAAATCATAATAAAATAAAATAATAGAAAATAGAAAACACCATTATTTATTAGTATTAATGCACACTATAAATAAGAATCAATTAATATCAGTAGAATCCTTGTGTGTTGATCATGTCACCTAAAGAAAATTAAAAAAAAAAAAAAGAAATGTTTGTTTCGCAAATTTGCGAAATGTGCGTAGAATACGCTTCAGGCCATTTTGCTAAATCTAATCTGCATATACTCCAAAATTCTTGCACGATCAGCAGTTTGTCGAGGAACTACAGGAAGCAGCGACGCTTCCTTCGGCAACGTGGAAAGACAAGAAATCCCTGTAGGACGGTTTGTGGCACTCTCTCACCATTTCCTCGATTTCCCCTCTATGAAGGGCTGAGGACGGGGCTTGAGGCGTAAATGACATTTGCTGCAGGAGCCGTAGGCGATCTTTGGAGACAACTCAGTCAGACTCCTCATCTGTGACTCAACGGAGGCTGGAGATGTGAATCACAAGTGGACAGCATTCTCACCCCCACTTTCTCCCTTCTTCTCTCCTCTAATAATACGGGCTTCTCAGAGGCTGAGCATAAAAAGGATTCCCACATCGCAAGACAAATGCATTTACAACATCATTGAGGCCAGGCGAGAAGACAGCCTGACAAGTATTAAGTACGTATGAGGAGACACATACTTCCCGCAACAAATTATTCTTTGCCTTCATGGAAAATAAAAGAGGATGAATTACAACCAAATGCCAGGGAATTACACTGAGCTGTTGTTAATGAGATGTAGCAGGCGTCACATGACATCAAATCCTTTCCTAGCAGTTTTAGAACAATTAATAATGAACCTCTCAATGGAATTTCAATATAAGTAAAGCAAACAATGACAAAAGTGAAACACTGATCCTTTATCTACAGCAAGAGCAATTGCTGTATCAATTCTGATGTTAATCACTACAAAAATAAAATATATAAAATAAAAATAATTCAAGTGACCTAAGTCATTAACACTTATCTCAACTAGAATGTCTCTTATGACTTGGACGAAGTGTTTTATTATAACGGATGATTTTCAATTACAGTTAACAAGGAGCTAATCTAAAAAGTTTAATTGCAAAGAGTAGACTATCCACCAGTGTTTAAAGGACTTTGAAACACATTACTAAAAGCAAAAAGATATTTTACGCAAGTGTATGAACGTATTATAAATTGCAATACATTACTTAATGTCAGTTAATTTTACCCAGTGTCATGTGGATTGATAATAATTGGTAAGAAATGGTGAAATAGTAAGAGTTGGGTCATGCAAAATCGTAAAATATTAAATTAAACCTACTTTCTCAGTGACTGTATAAGGACAAACCTTAAAAAAGCAACACACACAAAAGCAAAACTATGGAAGCCTGTTTCTGTCATTGAATGAAAGGTTAAAAAAAAGGTAATTGCAACATTTTATCTCACAATTCTGACTTTTTTCTCAGAATTGCATGATTTAATTGTGAAAAATTAAGTCAGACTCTAAGAATTACATGATATGAACTTGTTGTGAGAAAAAAAAAAAACGAAGAATTGCGAGCTTTAATTTTAAAATGTTCAGAATTCAGAATTGCAAGATATAAACTCAAAATTCTGACTTTTTTCTCAGAATTGCGAGTTTATATCTCGCAATAGTGACTTTCTTTTTCTCTCGCAATTGTGTGTTAGAAAGTCAGAATTGCGAAAGTCTGAGACTTTTTTTCCCCTCAGAATGGCACCAATTGCGGGTTTATTTCTTATAATTCTGAGAAAAAAAAGTCATAAGTTTATATCCCGCAATAGCTAGAAAAAAAGTCAGTATTGTGAGATATAAACTCTAAATATATAAAGAATTTTATAAGTGTAATCTTGCAACTGCAAATTTATATTGCATAATTCTGACAAAAAAGTTTATTTCTCGGGTGTATTTCATGCAATTCTGTGACAAAATTCAGATTTGTGAGATGTAAACTTGCAAATGTGAGAAAAAAGTCTGAATTATGAGATATTAAAAATGGTAATTGTGATATTTTTGTTATTCGGTGGTGAAAACCTGCTCCCATACAACACAACATAAAACAAAACAAAACAAAACAAAACAAACAAAATGGACAAAATGGACAAAAATCGCAAAAAAAGCATAAAACAAAACAACACAAAACAAAACATAAAGCACCAAAAGGACAAAAACCTATTAAAAACTTTAAAAACAAAGATACACAAACATAAAACAAAGCAGTGCAACACAAAACAAAATAACTAATTAAAAATGAGACACAAAACAAAACAACCAAACAAAAAATACCCCCCCCCCAAAAAAAAAAAAAAAAAAAAAAAACAAATTACAAAACATCAATTAAAAACAACAGAAAACAAAACAACAACAACAACAAAAAAAAAAAAAAACGAACATTAAACAAAGCAACACAACACAAAAACAAAACAAAAAGCAAGACATAACAATAAAACACAAAAAACAAACATAAAACAAAGTATCACAACACTTTCTTGGTATTCCTCAATCTATTCACTATAGACAATATAAACAGAAACAAATGACAAAATATTAAACAATATCTGTTTTCTGATTACTTTTTTGTAAAAAGTGTATAGGGTCACTAGAGACCCGAGGTGTGTAATAGTGTAAGTATGTTTCTCGTGTGCAAAAATATGTAAATATCTGATGACTCAATATGTGCAATCCCCCTTTATTCCTCGAGGTGGCACTGTTTAATAGACAATAATGACGTGATGTTTCACTCCTAATTATCGCAGGCATAAAACAAAAGAATATGATCAGCAAAAATTGAATTGGCTTGAATGGCTTTACTGCAGAGCTATTACTGTATGACATAAAATTTAAATGTCACTGTTATTTGATGGTAGATGAGGTGAATAAGCTGCCAGCGATCAAAATCCTGACTCTGAAGTCATTGAAAATGATAGTTATAAGAATATGTTTGAGATCGCAAAGATGAGGCAGATGCTGAATGTACTGTGGAAGTGTGCTCTGAGGATGACAGCGATGGTAAAATCATCTGCTCACATTAAACCCTTCTAAGTTTTAAAAGGTAACAACATATGCTTTATTTTATTCTTCTGTAACTGTTCAAGTGAATATCAAGAGAGTTTTTGCTATAGCAGAAGTTAGAGATCCATCCGTGCTGGATATATAGGTCTGGGTCGCTAAAGGCCCGAATATGTGATAATGACTGGCAAAACATTCATAATGACTGGATCTCCCCATTCATAAATCATACACAACCACATCACATAGACTACTAGTCTATAGCGTGTGCATACACTGACGCATGCACAAAACACTCTCCAGTTGTTTTTGTTGAACAGAATTGCCATGCTGTTCACTGCTATTCACCAAATCATCTGCACAGCTGTCTTTTTTGTTTGTTTCCTTTTCCATCCTAAGTTACTGCAGCAATACTAAAAACACTAAGGTCCGTGTTTAGCACCAAAGCTTATGTAATCACCGCTGGCTCACTATGCAGTATATTCGTGCTGTGTACTAACTGCTTGGACAAGATTATTAGGTTTACTGACTTGCAACGTATACAAGGGGCTCACGGCCTCCCAAACTCGCCCAGTGTACGTCCGGATTTACAGTAATGCTAAGACTGAGACTTCATAATCAGGCTGTGTATGAGCGCAACTTGATTTTGCTTTATTTGAATTGAACTTTATTTATTGCTGCCATGTGCATGCTCAATAATCCCAGCATGCATAGACATGAACAGATTGCTGATATTATTAATGCACATATAATAACCTGTACTGCCTGGGGCGAGGGTTTCTCATATACGTTAACGTATAATCTATGGTTCAATCAGAGGTTATGGTCTTATGAAGCTCTGGCTATTAAGATGAATCTTTTAAATGTCCCTAGCAATTATCTGGACTAAATTATATTATATTTAACTGCTACGCTTGGCTGTGCTCAACTGCTGGGTGTAGAAAGAGCTTCCTGAACCATCGGAATTAAAATAACGGGAAAAAAAACAGACACATGTAAGTAGAGTAAATAACGATTATAAAATGCAGAGCAATAAAAGAAATGGAGGAAGAAGTAATATATAAATAGTCCAGAATAATATGGATGGTTAAATATTACTATTACATGTACATTAATATTAATAACAAGCAAATAATTTATAAAAGTAAACTAGATATGAAAAAAGAACATTTGTTCCCTCATAATATAAAAATGTAAAGTATATAAATGAATGAATGACAGCCTAAAACATAGCTGAATAAATGCAACAACATAACATAAAAAGTAAATGAATGAATGAATGAAGAAATTTTTCTGAAACAAAATTATGAATAAAATAAATTACATTAAATGTAAGAAATGTAAATGAATGAATGAATGAATGAATGTATGTATGAATGAATGAATGAATAGCCTAAAAACAAAACTACTTAAATACAAACAATGTGGAGGAAAAAAAAAAAAAAAATGTGTAGAACAATAGCAGAATGAATGAATGAATAAATGAATGAATGAATAGCCTAAAAACAAAACTAGAAAAATGAAAAACATGTGGAAGAAAATATAAAAAAAAAATCTGTGTAGAACAATAACAGAATGAATGAATGAATGAATGAATGAACGAATAGCTTAAAACAAAACTAAATAAATGCAAAAAATGTGGAAGAAAATGAAAACATCTGTGAAGAACAATAACAGAATGAATGAATAAATGAATGAGTGAATAATCGCATGAATGAATAGCCTAAAAACAAAACTATTTAAATACAAACACTGTGGATGGGAAAAAAATGTGTAAAACAATGAATGAATGAATGAATGAATAAAAACAAAACTAACTAAATACAAACAATGAGTTGAAAAACATCTGTGTAGAACAATGAATGAATGAATGAATGAATGAATGAAAACAACACGACTTAAATACAATCAATGAGGAGGGGAAAACATCTGTGTAGAACAATAAATGAATGAATGAATGAATAGAATAAAAACAAAACTACTTAAATACAAACAATGTGGAGGGAAAAATATGTGTAAAACAATGAATGACTGAATGAAAACAAAACTAACTAAATACAAACAATGAGGAGTTGAAAAACATCTGTGTAGAACAATCAATGAATGAATGAATGAATGAATGAAAACGAAACTACTTAAATACAATCAATGAGGAGGGGAAAAACATCTGTTTAGAACAATGAATGAATGAATGAATGAATGAATGAAAATGAAACTACTTAAATTCAAACAATGAGGAGGGGAAAAACATCTGTGTAGAACAATAAATGAATGAATAGATGCACGAATGAATGAATGAATGAATGAATGCATGAAAACAAAACTACTTAAAATTAATGCGGAGGGGAAAAATATGTGTAGAACAATGAATGAATGAATGAATAAAAACAAAACTAACTAAATACAAACAATGAGTTAAAAAAAAAACATCTGTGTAGAACAATGAATGAATGAATGAATGAAAACAAAAAGACTTAAATACAATCAATGAGGAGGGGAAAAACATCTGTGTAGAACAATAAATGAATGAATGAATGAATAGACTAAAAACAAAACTACTTAAATACAAACAATGTGGAGGGAAAATATGTATAAAACAATGAATGACTGAATGAAAACAAAACTAACTAAATACAAACAATGAGGAGTTGAAAAACATCTGTGTAGAACAATGAATGAATGAATGAATAGCCTAAAAAGAAAAAAATACTGATGTGGAGGGAAAAAAATATGTAGAGAACAATGAATGAATGAATGAATGAATAGACTAAAAACAAAACTACCTAAATACAAACAATGTGGAGGGAAAAAATATGTGTTGAACAATGAATGAATGAATGAATGAATGAATGAATAAATGACTTTCTCACTTTTCTGAAAAAATGGTAAATAATATAAATGACATTACATTTAAGGAATGTAAATGAATGAATGAATGAATGAAAAAGAAAACTAGATAAATAGCAAAATATGGAGGAAAAACATTTGTGTAGAACAATGAATAAATGAATGAATTAATATTTTAATGAAATAGAATAATAAATAATATAAACACTATTAAGGTGTGTAAAAACACAACTAGACCAACACAATGAAAACAAAACAAAAACAAAAAAAAGAAGAAGAAGAAAGAAGAGTATGAATGGCACATTCACTAGGTGTTATTAGTTGTTTTCTCAATTAGGAAAGTAAAACCTAAAATGCAAGTTTATTGTCACTAACTCAACAAAGTCATATTGCAAACATTTGATGGATGAATCTGAACCACATTTTCTCATGACAATGCTTTTGCGGATCAAATTTACTCACGTGAAGTTGGAGACTTTCCGTCCACTGTCCAATAACTTTATATCCGGGAGTGCTGTTGATATTCATCTGGTACTGGAAAAGATCGTACCGTCCCGGTGCATCTCCGTTCTTATTGAACGTGACGGACGTCCCGGCGCTCCCTACGAAAGAAAGAATCAGACTTAGAAACCTAACTTCAACACTGTCAGACAAAACTACTGCGAATCAATCACAAATCATGAAAAAGCCCTGACATGCCTCGCAGACAACAAGACCCCATTGTTTGCATTTCCACTCCGTACGGAGACGAAAGTTAGTTTGGTTGTGATAGAAATACAAACAACATGTGCCCCTCAGGCCAACAGCGGAGCCTGACAAAACCTGACATTCATCGCCAACCGATTGTTTGAAGCGCTTTACCTGCAGGGCTTGGCACTCACGATCACAAATCTGCCAAAACACAATCAACAGTGTGGTTTTCTCGAGCACAGATAAAACGTCAGACGCTCGCTGTGGGCTGCTGACACATCCTCATCACACTTATTACTGGGACTACAGGGTTGTGCAAGGTAGCTATCAGTAGCACTGTTTTGATATGAGAAACATTTCCTTGAAAGGTACGACTGTTGCTTTAGTGCGGCCTGTTTTACATACATTGGCAAAAATGATCGCTCTTGCTGTTTTTGAGCTCTCAGCCATGGAAAAACCTAATTGAAAAGTGAAAAAAATGATTTACAGACGCACCCGAATTCTCTCAAACTATTCTTTTTCTGCATCGATCCACAAAAATTAATAATCGGAAAGTTATGAGTCATTCTGAATAATAATAATAAAAAAGCTTGCACTCGACAAAACATACAGATGGAGTGACAGACAGAGTGAAAACTGATATTCATCAAGATTTGTTTTGTAATCATGGCCCTAGTGTGTGACTGGAATGACAGCAGTTCATTGTGGCATTTTATTTTATTTTATTCATATTTAACCTTATTTATTTATTTATTTATTTATTTATTTAATAATAATAATAATGTGCTTAAATATTACTATTACATATTACTTCACATTTGAAAAAGTATAAAAATAGACATGACAAATAAATGTGAACGTGTAAAAAAAATGCTTGTTTTTTATTGAATTATTGTTTTTTATTGAATAAAACATAATATAAATTTACTGTATGAATGAATGAATGAATGAATGAATGAATGAATAATAGCCTCAAATTTTTACTGACTAATAATAATAATAATAATAATAATAATATGCAAAACTGTTTAAGTTCAAGAATTTTATCATTTTAATTTCTATTTTCAATATAATGGATCAGTTGAGTCATCCTGACACTTTTAACTTTATGCATCGAAATAACTTGAATACACAAACACTATACATTTTTGTCAAAGTTTGAATTGCACATCCGTACATAAAATTGAACATCAGTTACCCATAAAATCCTCCAACCTATCTACACAACCAGTCATTCCGAATGTAATCCAAAGAAGTTTCTTTTAAAACTACCTCAGGCATGAAAAAAGTAGCAGTGAAAGTAATTAAGGCTAGATTCAGCAAAAATACGAAAGATCGACTATTGTATCGCATTGAGCAGCATGGGTGAACAAAAACCCACTTGAGTGTATTTTAGTCCCTTTATTATTCAGTCACTTCGGCGTCACCCACTGCCTGTTCAGGTTTATTTGTTTGTCTGTGTTTTGTTAAGAGGGCATCATGGGAAGAAGGAAGAAATGTCTTGTTCTACTAATATACTTTGGGGAGAATGAAGACACCAAAAACTACAGGAGACCCGCAGAGATAAAGAACAATGGCACGCTAGCAACACTTAAAGAGCAGATGAGGGCCTCAAAAACCTGCTGAATATTACAAATAACAGCCTTCCACTTCACACTGAATTAACAAAACTCTACCGAGATGCCGCGCTGCGTCTGCTGAAAACTTCAGCGGTAACGCATTAAAAAGTTTCTATAAATGCGTTTATGTACAAGGTGTTGAATTTAATCATGTTTCTTTCAATTTTCTATGGAAGCCTGTTTCCAACACGCAATTCAGAAAGTCAGAATTGCGAGATATAAACTCAGTTTTGATTTATTCCCTCATAATTTCACATCTCGCATTTTGATGTTTTTTTCCTCAGATTTTCCAAGTTTACATCTTGTAATTTTCTTTTTTCCTCTGAATTCAGTTTACATATTGTAATTTTAATGTTTTTATTTCTCCTCTGAATTACAAGTTTACATCTCACAATTTACTTTTTTCTCTGAATTCCACATTTACATCTTGCAAATTTGATTCTCACAACTTTTTTCTCAGAATTCTGAATTTGCATGTCACAATTCTGCTTTTTTTCTTCTGAATGCCAAGTTGACATCTCACAATTCTGATGTTTTTTTCTCAGAATTCCAAGTTTACATGACACAGTTCTGACTTTTTCTCAGAATTACCAGTTTACCTATTGAAATTCTGACTCTTTTTTTCTTCTCAGAATTACTCACAATCTCACAATTCTGACTTTTTTCCCCTCTAAATTTCAAGTTTACATCTAAATTTTGAAGTTTACATCTCAGAATTCTGACTTTTTTCTCTCAGAATTCAGAATTTGCATGTCACAATTCTGACTTTTTCTTTGAATTCTAAGTTTACATCTCGAAATTCTGACTTCTTTTTTTCTTTCTTCTCAGAATTCCAAGTTTACATCTCACAATTCTGACTTTTTTCCTCTTAATTCCAAGTTTACATCTCGGAATTTTGATTCCTTTATTATTTCTTATTAGAATTCCAAATTTACATCTCGCAAATTCTGACTTTTTCCTCAGAATTCCAAGTTACAGCTGGAAATTCTGGCTTTTTTTTCTTCTCAGAATTCCGAGTTTACATCTTAAAATTATGACTCTCTTTTTTTCTCAGAATTCCAAATTTGCATGTCACAATTCTGACTTTTTCTTGGAATTCCAAGTTTACATCTTGAAATTCTGACTTTTTTTTCTTCTGAGAATTCCAAATGTACATCTCGGAATTCTGATTCCTTTTTAATTTCTTCTTATAATTCCAAATTTACATATTGCTATTTTGACTTTTTTCTCTGAATTCCAAGTTGACATCTCAGAATTCTGACTTTTTTTCCCCCCCTCAGATATCCAAAATTTACATCTCACAATTTTGACTTTTTCTTAGAATTCCAAGTTTACGTCTCAGAATTCTGACTCTTTTTTTGTTTGTTTGTTTTTCTTTTTAGAATTTAGATTTTACATCTCACAATTCTGACTTTGTTTCTCTGAATTCAGGTTTACATATTGGAATTCTAACTCTTTTTTTTTTCTTTTTCTCAGAATTCCATGTTACAACTGGAAATTCTGACTTTTTTCCTCTGAATTCCAAGTTTACATCTTGCAATTTTGACTTTTCCTCTCTGAATTCCAAGTTGACATCTCAGAATTCTGACTCTTTTTTTTTTCTTTTTTCTTTTTCTTCTCAGAATTCAGAGTTTACATCTCACAATTCTGACTTTTTCTTGGAATTTCAAGTCTACATCTTGGAATTCTGAGTTTATATCTCACAGCGTATATTGCAAGAAAAAAGTCAGAATTGTGACATAAAAAGTCACCGTTATTCATGCATTTATTTATTGTGTGATGGAAATGAACTTTCGTATTTTTCACCTCATACATGTCTTTAAAAACCCAGTAGCAAAATGTCCCAGTTACGTCACATCACAGCAGTGAACTCACCCGTTAAACTTCTAAGACACTCAGAGACTTCCAATCTCAAAATTATACAGTAATTGCACTGTAGATATTAGATTTAGATGAGACCTTCTTAAGTATATTAATTATTAGTATGCAAGGAGCCTTTGAATCTTTTTATGTTCTCGCTGGAGGAAACAGTTTTTGAACCCTTTGAAAAAACGGCAGAAACGTCAGTCGCCCAACTTCAAGCAGTATGTTCTCTCCTTTTCCCCCCTTAAATTCTCATCTTTCCCTGTGTCTGTGACACATCCTTTCATCACAAGAGTTAACATGCATAAATAACCATCAGGAAAAAAGTAGAACTGCACCATTTCATTAATAAGTGCAGTACTAGATAAACAGGTTAGCTATATGACATGCACCTCCAGCAATATCTACTTTAATGTAATGTAATGTAATTTTATCACTGTATCAGCCTGCTTAATTATAATTCCAAACTATTTAATACGCTTCAAGAATTGAATACTTTCAACACTATTTTCTTCATTACAATAAGAATTTTGTTAGTTTTATATGCTTAAATAGCTCTTATTGTTTGAATTATATCACTATTTCAGTATTTTTCACTCAGAAATTGCGAGAAACATCTACCGTTTTTGTACAATTTTAACTCATAGAGAGTTTCAAAAACCCAAACCGGAATATTACTTTAATAAAAGAAATCTAGACAAAATATTGGCCTTTAAAATGTTCATTTAATATTGTATATGCTACACACAATAATATCCATCCATGAATTCAATATTTCATGAACCTAAAAATGATTAATCAAAAACGTATATGCATACCAAGCATATATAAATGTTCTAACTGTCAAGTCAACAGTTGACCATTGCATTTCAAAATAAAGTACATCATGCGTGCATATACATTCTGAATATGTTTATGAATTATATATGCATGCCAGAGGGAAGGCTTTCTTATTGTGAATGCAATGCTCATGAATTATAAATAGCTTACAAGTATTAGTGTGCTACAGTAAACAATATCACGGGACGGGAACCAAAGGTCCAAATGCTTAACATGAATTTACAATTCTATATTATCTATCAACTAATATATTAATAATTATCTCATATTAATTATCACATTAGTATCGCATATTATTTAATACAGATGATGAAAAACACAAATAATAGCTTGTTTTTCTTTGTTAAAGTCTTAAAGCACAGCAAAACCCAGTTTATTTCTTCTTGTTATTGACTAGCTTTGATGTATTTCCATAAGCTGGTGTATGATGTTCAAAAGTGGCTGTTTACTTGATAATAACACTACAAAAAACAAATTAGCGACAGCTGAAGCAATATTATTTCAAGATGTTTTCTTGTTCTTTTGTGATTTTACTCCATAGAATGAATTGGGTGCTCGTCATAAAAGACTTTCCAACGATAGTAAACATTTGATCAAAAGCTTGTTGTCATCAACAAAAGATAATGTTATTTGGCATTTCTGTGCAGAGTTTTAATATTAGATATCTTCACGAAAACTTAAATGCAAGTCAATTTTGTACAATTGTACATTTCAGCGTTTTTCTTTAGCGTTGGTGGCATAAAATCCTTGCCGATTTCTTCATTAGCATTTAGCCATCCGTCTCTGTATTCTAGTAATTAAAAGCAAGTATTTTGTCGAGTCTGTTTGGAGTATCGTTCACCAGGCCTTAAGTTAGATCGTATATTTACCCCAAATAGTATTTTCTCATCATTGCACAGACATCAAAGGTGCGGTTGCACTTTGATCTAACAGTGCCCTGGTGCAGGACTACAAAAGTTTCTCTTCATTATGATGCATTAATGAGAGATTTCCTTTCTTCTTGGAAGTTTCCTCTTTCAAAGGTCCAACACAAAGGCAGGTTTGGGATATGTGAGATATAAAGTATTCAGAAAGTTGGAGTCCCATGCAAGAAGCAGCAACAAAGGCTGCTTCAAAGAAGAATGTGTGGTGTGTGTGTGTCCACTGGCACAGAAAACATCTGCTCAGTGTTGTCCAAACCAGACTGTAAAGTCTGTCAATGTACACTGTAAAAATGATAATTTAAGTATAATTTAAATATATGAAGAAAAAAAATACTATTTTAGTTTTTGTTTCTACTTCAAAATTGTATTTGCAATTTAATGTGTTATTTGCTATTTCTTAGTAATTATTTGTTTACATTCATAATTAAATGTACTAGCAATTTCTGAGTGAAAATTGTTTTAACAATATTTTACTTTATTATTATTTTCCTCCCCTGGTGTAGTTGGAAAATCATATTTCCAAAGTATACATTAAATCAATCAATCAATCAATATATACAGTATATAAATAAATAAATAAATAAATAAATAAATGTCAAGTTCTTAGAAATATGATGTTTAAATTTATGTTGGTTTCATATGGTTTTGATAAAGCATGAATAAACATGATCTTTGCTTTAAATAACGTAAACATTAAATAAAATGTAAATAGAATATGTTTAAAAAAAAACTTACAAAGTAATAAAATAAAATAAAATAATAATTAATAAAAACTACAGATTAAAAAAAATAAATAAATAAATAAATAATGGCACAAACACATTTACCAAAATTTTAACTATAACTACACTGAAAATGAAAAGTGCACAAATGAAAACAATTCAAGATATTAATAAATAGCTTTGATAGTACATTTTATAAAGGATTATGAAGAAATTATATATTCATTAGACCTTGAAAACATGTTGGTACGTATTTTAATAAATATTTTTAAATTATAAATGATTATAAAGTATTATGTACATAAAATAAATTATTAAATTCAATTATATTTTTCAAGGTAAAAAGTAAATTAGTACATATATATCATTACTTTTTAGGGAGTCGCACCACATGACATTATATATATATATATATATATATATATATATATATATTTTTTTAACATGAATGTCTACAAGTGTCTTCTATTTTTTTGTTTGTTTGTTTGTTTGATTTTTTTTCCCCCCACTGTCACACCACTTTACATTTTGTGGATTAATAATAATAATTTAAAAAATATATACTATAACTATAATTAATAAAAACTTATAATTATTAATATTTTAACATGAATGTCTACAAGTGTCTCCTTCTATGCACCCATTCAGAAGAAATGCACTGCATGACATTTGGTGAACAAACGTCTTTCGAAAATCAATGCGTGTGAGCAAAATGGTCACAAATTAAAATACGCTAAAAAGTAGTAATGTTAACACAGAATACATACATTCCACATTTTTGAATTAAGCAATAGTGACACTTTATTTTAATGTTACACAGTTAGATGTTACATGCACTTACTATAGTAATAACAATATATTTTGCATAATTGCAAGCATCTAACCCTAAACCAAATCTTAACCCGATAGTAAGTACTTGTAGTTAATGACTATTACTTAGTACTTATGTAATTACACTGTAATAACATCACCTTAAAATGAAGTGTAGCAAAAGTAATATTAGTAAGTTGTTATTGACTCAGTATGCCATTTATCTAATGTTGTGAGCTTTGGTGAACTCACCGTTGAAGCTGACTGATCGGATGTACTTGAGGAGCTTCTTGCCACCAGCGTGCTCCATTTCTCCACAAACACCCGACTGGTCAGGACAAAGCTCCTTCTGCATGTTATGCAAAGCGTGAGCAATGGCGTACACCGCATCTATCACAAACTGCACCTTCCCTTCCTGCTCATATTTGGAGTCTGTTCCTATTCGCTCTTGCCCTGGAAGGAAGAAACAAAACAAGAAGTCAAAGCAGAGCGAAGACTTTGTAGCGAGATGCACACCTAAATGCTCTCGTAGGAGCACGTAAACACACAAAAATGGAGTCAACTTTGGAAGCTTTTGAAGAAATATGTGAGGTGAAGCAACAAAACAAACATTTGAAGCTATCGCACACTTGAGGAACAATCTTTCATTCGACAAATCTTGGCAGGTTTTGGTCGCCGTGAAGAGAAATGCCTGAAATTTAAGATGCTTATCTTACTTTGGTCTCTGATGTTGTCACAGTTTCGCTATCTTCAAGTTAGCAGTTTAAAGAGATTTATTGGTAGTGTTTGCTCACAAGCAGTGTTGGGGGTAAAAATAAATAAAGAAAGAAGTATTTTTAGGTTTAAAAACAGTTAAATTGGTATTTACTCTTTTAAACAAGCATGCTGTAGCTACGTTTGTGAGTAACTTAGCTTGTAGCATGGAAGCTACAGTTTTGCAGTTTAAGTCTTTAAGTGTTGACACATTTTCGACTGAAACAGGAAGCTGGTTAAACCGTTAATCACAGTTTGCTAAATGCTAGTCACATTCACATTTGGCTGGACAAAAAATTGTCTAGCGCACAAAGAGTCGTCAATATTTAGGGCCCGAGTACAGATTGAAATTGCTCAGAATCATCTTCTTCTCCAAAATGAATCGCATTTTTGAGGGCCTAAACATGCTCGGAAACTCATGAAACTGCACACGTGCCAAAAGTGGAACAAATTTACATCTGATATGGGCTTCAGAAGTGCACTGTAAAAAACAATTTGTTGAGTCAACTTAAAATAATTTGTAACCTGGCTGCCTTAAAATTTTTAGTTCAGTCAACTAAAATAAGTTTATTCAACTTGAAATGTTAAATTATACTAAGTGACTTAAAATTTTAAGGCAGCTGGGTTACTTACCCATCTGTTAAGTTTAGCAAACACAAATATCTAAGTTGTTATTTAGTACAACTTAACATTTCAAGTTGAATAAACTTATTTTAGTTGACTGAACTTAAAATGTTAAGGCAGCAGGGTAACAAATTATTTTAAGCTGACTCAACAAATTGTGTTTTTTATTTTTTACAGTGTGGTTATGTCAAAATGGCTCGATAGCGCCACCTGTAAAATTTCAATGAAGTGCCCCTTGAGCTACATTTCACGTACATGTACGAAATTCGGTAGACACATGTAACACACCAATACCTACAAAAAAGTCCCTTGGTATAAAGTCCGAAGCCCAACAGGATGTCAGTTAATTTGAATTTTCTCAGCAAGTTTTGTGCTGTTTTTGCCATTTTTCAGGTGTTGTATTTAAACAAACTCCTCCTAGAGATTTAAACAGATCAACACCAAATTTGATCAGTGTAATCTAAAACCCCTTGTGATGTTAAATCGTGAAGATCTTGAGTTTTCGTTGAAGGGCGTTTCCGTGGCAGCCTGACAAACTACGATGTTTCGCTATGAAACAAGAAGTTGTTATAATTTAGTCATACAGTGTCCGATCTGCACCAAAATTCACATGTTTGATAAGAGTCTTGTCCTGAACACATGCCTGTGCCCATGCCCATATTCAGTTATAGTTATAGCACCACCTGCTGGCAACAAGAAGTGACATGATTTTTGCACTAACAAATCCCTCTGAGAGATTTAATGACGTTAGCATTATATTTGGTCAGTGTAATCTAAAGGCCTTTGCAATGTTAAATTGCAAAGATCTTGAGCTTTCTTTAAAGAGCGTGTCTGTGGTGGCCTGAAAAAGTGTGATGTATCACCATGCAAAAGGAAGACCCTTTTGAAATTGTTCAGATTCTTCTTCTTATTCTCCATAATGAATCGCATTTTTGAGGGCCTAAACATGCTCAAAAACTCATAAAACATTGCACACGTGTCAAAAGTGGTCAAAATGTACATCTGATATGGGTTTCAGAAGCAGATGTGTCAAAATGGCTCGATAGCGCCACCTATAAAATTTCAACGAAGTGCCTCTCGAGCTACATTTCACAAAATTCGGTAGACACATGTAACACACTAATACCTACAAGAAACTCTCTTAGTACGAAATATGAAACCCAACAGGAAGTTTGTTATTTTGAATTTTCTCAGCAAGTTTTGTGCTATTTTTGCCATTTTCAGGTATTGTATTTAAACAAACTCCTCCTAAAGATTTAAACAGATCAACACCAAATTCGGTCAGTCTAATCTAAAGCCCTTTGTGACATTAAATTGTGAAGATCTTGAGTTTTCGTTGAAGGGAGTGTCAACTGCGATGTTTCGCCATGAAACAGGAAGTTGTTATAATTCAGGCATACAATGTCCGATCTGCCCCAAACTTTACATGTTCTATAGTCCTGGCCTGAACACATCTGAAGGCCAATATTCCATTATAATCATAGCACCACCTGTTGGCAACAAGATATGTCATGTTTTACACTAACTCAAACATACCATGTTCAATCTGCGTCAAACTTCATATGTTTGATCACAGTCCTGGCTTGAAGACATCCACATGTCAATATCCAGCTATAGTCAAAGTGCCATCAGCTGGCAGCAGGAAGCTTTTGCACATATAAATGACTTTGACATATTCTTCTTATATTTACCACTTTAAATGCATATTGGTCACCGCTCACTGTTTTCCTAAAGCCACCGGGTGGTGGTGAGCCCAGGTGCGAGGGTCCTTTCAACACAGCTTGCAGCTTTAATTTAGCTTTTTTTTTCCCCCAGAAAAGTCATCTTCTAAAAGTGAAATTTGTCAACATTTAGGAATACATTAGCACATAGATTAGCATCAGCGTTAACAGACATAGATTAATAGAGTCACTGTTGTGACAAATCTCTAGGAAATTTTTGACTAAATGTCTCTTCTCTTCAGAAATGTCACAGAGTCAAGATAATTCATTATGTACTGATGGACAATTTATTCCACACACATAAAATCAACCGAGCTGACCGAGGGCTAAGCGCACCTTTACTTAAAAATGTTTTAATAACGACAGTGGTCAGACTTTCGGCTCACCTTAAACTGCGAGGAAAAGCCGTGACAGTTCTATTAAGACCTGCTATTTCCCAATCCACCGGTGGAGGATCTCATGGGACATCAATGGAGTTCATGCAATATTCTTAGCAATTTCTCTCCAATTAGCTCTGCCGTCGTCCAGATCTGACACCCACACTTAGATGCCAATCCTGGTTCCTCTGGGACGCTCTTATAGTCTGTTTTCCCACTATAACGGCTTTTATTAAACATACTACTGCTGGCTTAGTAGGCTCTTCTGTCCCATCAAGCGTGGCTAACTCAAATATGTGTATTTTTGAGACAGCTTAATCATAAATGGCCCTAGTCCTGTAAGAAAGGAACGGGTGACTCTAATAGTGCCTGACAGAACAGGAAAACTAGCTTGGGAAAATTTCAGCCCATCCAAAAATGCCATTAAATCTTTTCGGTGAGCTTGAAAAACACCATCTGGGACTTGATTCAAATCTGTGATGAGTGGATTTCGTTATTTAGATGATATTTACTTGCAGGACGACATTGACAGACATCTTGAAGACGTCCTTAGAGAAAAAGCTTGTAGGACGTAACTTTTTGGGTCTGCTGCCTTCAACTTTACATCTCAGAAAAGTTGCTATTGAGATGCTCATGATTCACTGAAGATCCTTTGGTATAAGTGGAAATCAAAGTAAACCTGGGGTTCGATTAAAAATGAGTTGTGTCAAGATGGATTTGCTAGTTAAAGAGGTTTTGCACTTTCTCAACATCCTGATGGCATCAAATTAAAGGCTATGACAATCATCTTGTCAGGGTCAGCCGAAAGCCTTGAGGGATTCAGATCAATAGACATCAGTGACCTCAGGCAGTGACAAAAACCCCATTCTGGCAGAGCTTCAGACACACTGAAGGTCACAATAACCATTAGAAAATAATAAGCTGTTATTACGGTGACAGATATCTCGTTGAACAATACTTCACAATTACACCTAGTTGCCATTGACTGAAAACAGTACCAAGCTCAGAAGCTTTTTAGAAAATTGCCTCAGTCTCAAGTATATCCTTGATTTTTCATGAAATCTCTGCTTTGTATCGACCACAACTGAACTGTGATATTTTTGTCTCATCAATGTGAATATCATGAGCAGTTGTTTACCATTATAGACCAATTTTGAGTATTCACATTGACGTCATTTGCAGCTGCGTGCGCATAGTGCTTGCAGAAAAACACTGGTAGCAAGTGGAGGTAAAGGATAAAAAAAATATTTTTGATGTCACGCTTGTGGCGTGAATTGCTGAAAAAAAAAAAATTGTACACAAAGTACATTGTACTTATTGTACATTCTGATGGCACCCATTCACTGCAGAGGATCCATTTGTGAACAAGCGCAATGCTACATTTCTCAGAATCTGTTCCAAAGAAGAAACAAACTCATCGACATCTTGGAAGGCATGAAGGTGAGTCTTTTAGAGTATTCATTTTAGAGTTATATCAACAAACATGAACTTGGATCTTCAACAAAACCTGAATTTCCTGAATCAGAAAATATGCTATTTTTGACCACTGTCATGAATATTTCTTTAAAAAACAAGTCATTTTAATCTATTTGATTCGCTTATCAAAATGATAAGAACAAACTCTTTTGTGGAGCATAAATCTTGGCAGATGTTTAAACTAATTGGAAGTGCTGGTTTCCAACTTGCGTGGGTTTCACCTAATCTGTATCGGCCATATGCTATTTGAACTGGAAATTTATTATCTCTGTCATATTTTTCCCCTGATGAAAACAGGCCAGGTGTTAATGCTGAATGAAACAGACCTGATGTAAACAGCAAAGAACCTAAGCTGTAAACTATCACAAACTTGTAAATGTCACATTTCATGTCATGTCATTTCATAATACCATTGCAATTAACATAAATTATTTGCTTTTATTCAAATCCTACATCTTAAGCCCAAAATATACTTTGCTTTGATGCGAAAGCTAGCGTATGCAAACTACATCTATATATCCCTAATATACAGTGCCTTGCGAAAGTATTCATACCTTATGTTAAACTGCTTTAAATTACTCCCCCCCGCCCCCACATCAATGCACACACCATACACTATAATGACAAAGCACAAAAAAAAAAACATTGCATAAGTTTTCATACTTTTAACTCAGTACTTAGTTGAAGCACCTTCACAATGCGGCAAGCTTTGCACATCTGCATTTGGCAATTATCTGCCATTCTTCTCTTCACCTCTTCACCTCTTCACCTCTCAAGCTATGTCAGCTGGTAGACATTTTCAGGTTTCTCCAGAAATACTTGATTGCATTGCATTGCAGTGACTGGGCCACTCAGGGACATTCACAGAGTTGTCTATAAGCCACTCTTGCTGTGTGCTTAGGGTCATTGTCCTGTTGGAAGGTGAACTTTCTGCCCAGTCTGAGGTTTTGAATGCTCTGGACTGGGTTTTCATTAAGGCTATCTCTATATTTTGCTGTGTTGAGCTTTCCTTCTACTCTGACGAGTCCCTAAGTCCCTGCCACTGAAAAAAAAAAAAAAAAAAGGCTGCTACCACCACACTTTACTGTTGGGATGGTATTCTGCAGGTGATGAGCAGTTCCTGGTTTCCTCCAAACATGATGCTTGGAATTGAGGTTCATCAGACCCAGAGAATCTTGCTTTGTTGAAAATTTCAGGTGGGTTTTCATGTCTTGACTGAGGAGAAGATTGAGTTTGGCCACACTGCCATAAAGACCGGATTGGTGGAGTATTGCAGTGATGTTCATCCTTCTGTAAGTTTCTCCCACCTGCATATATGACCAGAGTGACCATCAGCTTCTTGGTCACCAGTATAGCCAAGCCCCTTCTCCATCATTTGCTCAGTTTGGCCAGAAGGCCAGCTCTAGGAAGAGTCCTAGTTGTTCCAAACTTCTTCCATTATGGATAATGGAGGCTACATGCTTCTGTGCACCTTCAGCTGCAGCAGAATTTTTTCTGAACACGTCCCCAGATCTGTACCTTGACTTGACTTTCTCTGAGCTCTACAAGCAGTTCTTTTGACCTCAGGGCTTGGTTTTTGCTCTGATAAGAATTTTCAGCTGTTAGACCTTTTTCTCAGAGGTGTGTGCATTTCCAAATCACACTCATTCAAATGAATTTGCCACAGTTTAACTCCACTCAAAGCGTAGTAACATCTACAAGCTATATAAATATTCCTGAGCTGAATTTCAACTGTCCCAGAAAAGAGTATGAATACTTATGCAATGGAACATTTCATTTTATTTATTTCCAATAAATGTACAAAGTTGTTACAAACCTGTTTTTTGCTTTGTCATTATGAGTGTAGACTGATGTGGGGAAAAAGGTATTTAAAGCAGTTTAACATAAGGCTGCGACATAACTAAATGTTCCAAAAAAAATTAAGGGGTATGAATACTTTCGCAAGGCACTGTACATGTGAATAACGAAGTATTCACTGGGCTTTCGACTTCGGAGATGACCCATTAAATGTGTACAATGAGGTTTTTTCAGCATCTCACACCATGAGCATCACTTTTTAACACACATCTAAAAACCTAAGTATACGTTGGACTTTAGACTATCACAGTGATCCACAAGTAAAGCTCAATTGGTGATGCTGCAATGCTAAATTTCTCAAAACTGTTCTGAGGAAAAAGCAAACTCATTAACATCTTGAATGACCTTAGGGTTAGCAATTTCTCTGTGTGTGTGCGTGTGAAATATTTCTTTAGGAGAAAATTCAATGTTTCAAATATTGTAGCAATGTTACTTTTGAATGTTCTTTGAAGCCAAAGTTCTGAGAATGTTCCCGTTAGCAGGGATTCTGTTGCATTCAAGCTGTTTTCGAATGCAAAGACGCATCCCGCGCGTTTGCCCCCTGAGTCTGCGCCTGCACGCTGCAAAAAGAAAGCGGCCATTTTTAGTTCTCCGTGTGAGAGATAATTGAGAGATGTGGACCTACTGTGGCGCCAGCCTGAGGCAACTCTACCCACAATCCTTTATTCTAAAACAAACCGATGCAGCCATTCATGAGCGCAAACAGAGCGCCTCACCATCCACCACTCCTCGCAAAACATTCCGTTTGATCTCCAAAATACCTATTAGGCAATTCAGACTTAATTAGGTAGCTTGGTTCTACTTAAGTAGGGAATAAAAGTTTTAAAAGGTACGTCCCTCCCTAAAAAATAAATTGTGACACTGCTGGTTGACTAAAGTGAATCAGAACATTGCACAACCTTCAAAATCCCAGTGGTTACAGGTGTGTATAATATATAAAGGTTGGGTATGCTAATCATTCTAGTTCAATTGAGGTCTACTTTGATCTTGTCAAGCCAGAACAATAAAGCCTCGTATAGATGGATGGATAGATGGATGTTTGGGCGGTTTCTTGCTTCTGATATGCTAGGCAGTGGCTGTCACTCTCATTATTATCAAGCTACAGTATAATTCTGCAAAACCCGCTGCTGAAAATGGAAGCGATCCTGGAGCATGTGCTACATAGATAAACACAGCATGTAATTATGGTGAATAGATGTCTGTGGGCTGATTGGCGCCTGCTGAAAGAGGTCAAAAAATGGAAAGGAACGAATCAGGGTGTCCCCATTTCCTCAGAACAGAACATCCTACACAAGAAGCGCTTGCTTGTTATCATTACAACACACTGAGGCTCGCACAAAGAACGAGGGCTTAAAACAAAACTCCTATTACGATCAGTCCATCTGATTAAATAACAAATGTGTTTTTCAAAGTCAACATGAAACCATGTATCCCATTTGTATTCCTTGATATACATTTTTTAAATGCTAAAAGTCATTAAACCATGTTAAGTAAAAACATTTCAAATTCCATATACCAGAGCTATCTCAGACAAACCATAAACAATACTTTTTGTCTACAAGAATGACTAATGTAATATAAAAATGCTAATGCAAAGCTAAATTTATAACATTTCAGTGAATTCAATACCTTAATTTACAAATATTTCACATTATAAAAGTAACGTGTGTAACATGAATTGTTTCATGTTACTTTAAAGTTGTTTACAACAGGGTTATTATCACTAACTAAAACTAAAATGATGAGTCTTATTTTATTTCAGCTAGTTCAATGAAAGTACTAAAAGTATATTAAAAGTAATAAATAAAGATGAATTAAAGCCATATAGACAAACTATAATAAACTAATAAAAGAAACTATGAAATCTATCTGAAAATATAAACATAAAATCCAATTTAAAATATTAACAAATCTATAATAGCATATCAGTGATACTAACAGAACACTGGTCCACACACAGAATCCAGAGCTGTACAAAGTTTCATAGGGAGAACTTAGTATAAAGCTACAAAGACACAAGTGCATCATTCTCTTTGAACATTTCTATTGAAAACTCCTATAATAACAGCAATTCCACAGGCAGAGTTTGGCAATTTTCCGTTTATGTTTTCTTTTGTGAGGGGACTTAGAAGCTGCCATTTTCATGAAGTGCCATTGCGAGTCTAAATTCAAACACTCCAGGGCCCAGAGGACTCCGAACTCTGGCTCTTCACTCCGAAAAAGGCCTTTAAACGTATTCCCAGTGTCATTCCGAAAGAGAGAGGAAAGGGGAAAAACTGCAAAGCAATACATGCTTTTCGTAAATGGTATTTCTGTCTGTATTGCAGTAAAAATATTTAAACATAGCATATTTATACAAAAAGCTAAATAATCTATGTTGACATTAATTCTCAAGTCATATCAGTGGCCCAATAAAAGATGCTTAATTTTTACAAACCAGGTATCCCGATGGAGTCCGCCATGTTGAGATAACATGACCAGCTAAATATAATTTAATTTAAGTCAAGACCCTATTATGCAACACTTCTCTTTGCAGATCGTCAATCAATGCCTGATTTTTGGACATATATATATATAAATTAGCGCGTCTTGACTAGAAAACACTAAAATAAAACATATGAAAAATAATACAAAAAGTATTGTAAATGAAACTAGATGAGTAAAGTTTGAGAACAAACTTTAAGTTGGCTTGAGAAAGCCTAGCCTGAAAGTTGGAAGCAGTTGTAAAAGTATGAAAGCAGCTAGCATGATTTAACACATTGCTTACATGATTTAACATGTTGTTAACATGTTTTAGCTAATCTAGCCTGATTAGCATGTTGATTGCATGTTTCATGCATGATTAGCATGTTATTAGCATGTTTCTAACATGGCTAACATGTTACTAGCTTGTTGTTAACATGTTTCTAGCATGGTTAGCATATTAGTAACATGTTGTTAACATGATTGACATGTTGCTAGCATTATTGGCATGTTACTAGTATGTTGCTAGCATGATTAACATGTTGCTACCATGTTTCTGACATGATTAGCATGTTACTAGCATGTTGCTAGCACAATTAACATGCTGCTAAGATGATTAGCATGTTACTAGCATGTTGTTAGCATGTTTCTAGTATGATTAGCATGTAACTAGCACGTTGCTAGCATGATTACCAAGTTACTGGCATGTTGTTAGCCTAATTAGCATGTTACTAGCATGTTGTTAACATTATAAGCAAGTTACTAGTATGTTTGCAGCATGATTAGCATGTTACTAGCATGTTTCTAACATGATTAGCATGTTACTAACATGTTGCTAGAATGATTAGCATGTTACTACCATGTTGTTAACATTATTAGCAAGTTACTAGTATGTTTGCAGCATGATTAGCATGTTACTAACATGTTTCTAACATGATTAGCATGTTACTAACATGTTGCTAGCATGATTAGCATGTTACTAGCATGTTGTTAACATTATTAGCAAGTTACTAGTATGTTTGCAGCATGACTAGCATGTTACTAGCATGTTTCTAACATGATTAGCAAGTTACTAGTATGTTTGCAGCATGACTAGCATGTTACTAACATGTTGCTAGCATGATTAGCATGTTACTAGCATGTTGCTAGCATGATTTAGATAGATTAGAAATATTAGAAATATTAGAGTGGAGGCTTAAATGAGTCTAAAAGGATTAGAAATAGTACATAGAAGGGAAGCTTCTATGTACACACACACACACACACACACACACACACACACACACCATCAGTCAGACACCTTGTTGGATTTTGGCACAAGACACCAAATACTGACAGTTAAGACTATTAATATTGCTGCTAACAATCTCATTACGTCTTTTTAATGGTGGCGGTGACGATCATGCTACGCACGTAATGACCTGTGTGCGGAAGCACATCAGAGAAACCCCAGAATTGATTACATATTCACTGTGACTTTCCAATCCAGCCCTCTTTAATTGCATCTTCTCCTGTACAATCGTGATCTTGGACAACAGCCAGCTCCTCTCTCGCCTCTCCCATGTCATCCATCAGACCTGACTCTCCTTTGCCCCCCAGCGCACACTGTTGTTCCAGAGACGACACCATGTGCTTTCTCTCTCATCACATACTCAGGCCCTTGATGTCTGTAAATTGGCCCTCACACCGACGACGTCTCCGGGCGATGTAGACTGCCGTTGCCAGCTGTCGCTGACAGAAACTGCCGCCACCTCCAGTTCTTGAATATCTCACCTCGTTGTCCAGAGACTCCCGGAGCAGACAGGACACTCAATAAAGGAGATTTCTCAATGGCTATGTCTCACAGAGACCATAAACCGGTGGAAAACAGCATCTGGATCTACAACTTTCAGTTGACTACAGCTTGTGTCTCTATCTTGGTAAGTTATCAGAACCACAAATGGAAAAAGCACCACATATCGCACTAAATAATGTAAAAGAAAACTATTCGTACGGTGTGGCCGAGTTCACGCTGAATGCAGCCACATTTAGTGATGCTTCCTCCACATCACTAGGTGTCAATGTATATATAAAAATGTGCAAGATGACACTTTGTAAATAAAACAAACAAAAGTAGTGTAAGTGAATTAAATATGTATTGCATAAAAAAATCATTCATACTAAGAACGGTAACTATAACAGAAACTATATTAGCGTCCACGTCAACAGGCAATAACATTTTGTTTATTATAAGCGCACACTGCCATTTATCATTTGACGCTTTAAATGTTCAAGCACTTTAAAGCCAGATGAATTCTGATTGGCTGTCAATGTTTTTAATATTCAACAGCTGGAAAAAAATTCTGAAAATGAATCCAACAATATTGTTTGCTATGTGTAGCGTTATCAATATAGTTGTGGTGTAGACTTACTCCTGTTACTCCTTTACAATTTTACAACAAAAAAACTATATCTTTATTATTATAGTTAGCATCCTTGTGTGAACAGGCCTTAATTATTTAACAAAATGTCAGTTTTCAAGTAAAAATGTCTTGTTTTAGAAACGTAAAATGTCTTGTTTAAAAAAAAAAAAAAAAGCATTTGGTTTAGGATTAGGGCTAACCCTAACCCTAATCCAACCCTGGTTGCATTTAGGAACAAATGTAGAACCATATTTAGTGGTAAAAATAGGACTTTATACTGGATTCTGCTGTTGTGTGACATCTTTAACATTATTTGTGATGTCAAATTAAATTTCAAAAGGATGTTTTACTCTATTTTGATCTCTACCATACATATCAGACTATGCATTTTTATCCCAGTACTTCTGTAACAGAAATTTGTACCACAGAAATAATGAACTGTGTGGTTGACAATTGCATGACAGTGGCTCTCTTTAGGTCAGCGGCAGCACAAACGCAGATTTGAATGTTCACTGGTTTGATCGTATGCTGCACGGAAGAAAGGCTGAGGAATTAAACAGATGACTCATTGTAATTTAGGAACAGAATCAAGTTGGTATTTGAATCGTGTTTATGATCTTTAACAATCTGTTAAATTAAAATGCTTTGTCATATTGGTGGTGACACATCTTTTGCACCATATTTAGCTTATTACAAATATTATAGGCTACTTTGCTTTTTCGACTTCTGGTTGCAAGTGTAGCCAAACCTTGGAGTGCCATGTGCTTAGATTAGCAAGCAAGGTCCTGGCTGATCACTAGATCCGTTCCTCAAAGGTTAAAAAAATATATAGGAATATAGATGAGGAATCGATAGATGGAATCAAAATTTTAATTTTACAAGAAGTATCCGATTCCGGAATCGGAATCGATATACAACCCTGCCCAAGCCCTAACCCTACCCTGGTTGCATTTAGGATTGAATGGGTCTGATCCCCTTAAAACTTTGCGTGCTTGTTTAAAATTACTTGTCCCATGTGCTCAGCCAGTTTTGTGAAGTTTTGAGTTTTCCTTTAGGCTTTATAGAATTTTGGGTAAATTTAGATAGGCCCCTTTTTTAAATGACCCCGTTATAGCTTCCCAAAGGGTAAATTTTAGCATTTTTTTGATAATTATCGGCCTAGAGACTCCAGAGAATTGTACTGCAGCGTTTTTTTTGTGTTTTTTTTTTAATTAAGTGAAAAACCTAGGACCGGTTTGCAAAAGTAGGTTTTTAAACTCTACTCAATCATTTAACAAATGATTTGATTGACAGCAGTGGTTCTAGAGGCAAATTTGTCCAGAATGAGGAGCTCTATTGTAGGATATGAATATCGTGCATATGTGTAAAAAATTATGTGACATACAATCATTTATGCCCTTGAAAAATGCGATATCACCCCCAGTGGCCGATTTCTTTCAAATTTCTCTCAGACCTTTGGGGCGATGAGTCAAACAGGCCCACAGAGTTTTGTTACGATCGGCCTCCATTACTTGTCTAACAAGCGCTTAAAATTTGGTGGCCAATTCTAGCCATGTTTTTTTGAGATACACAAATGTCCTTGCAGACACTTGTGACCCTTCAGACCAAGACCGTGAACAGCTATTTTCATGTTGATTGGACAAATGGTTGCGCAGTTATAGTCATTTTTATGGCTAAAAAGTTGGTACCAATTGCCACAAGACAAAACCTGCCCAACTGTTATTCAAAACTATCCCAATCATTGTTTTTTTTTTTTTTTTTTTTTCCGGTGATTTGCAAAATTACATTAACCTGAAGACTAAAAAGCAACCTACGGCAACAGTGGAAAAGTAGCCCAATTCTGCAGAAAAACCACAGACTTGGCAACCACAATAACAGAAAATAATGGAATAAACAATCTGCACAACAGTGACCAGCAAGGCTAATGTTTTTCAGTCAGTTCTTGCCATCTTTGTGCAGTGTGCATCAGACAGTTTGCGAACAGACAGTGGGCGGTCTGTGGGCGAGCCGGCAGTCCGTCTGAGGCTGGTGTTATGTTACTACCAACTTGATATAAGGTGTAGGCGGCAGTCACATAGTTTCTACCTGATGTATGTTGGTCCGATGTGGTCTAAATAGCTGAACACCTCAAGTACCATCTACTGGAATTCATTTTGACCTAGTAGACCATTTTGGTTAAGCTTATTAGAGCTGTTAGGCCACCTTGCACTCTGGTGCAGGTTTTGGTTTTGTGTAGTGAATTATTAGCTGCTGAGAGCATCAAATCACTGAAATTCAATTTTGCGCAATAAAGAGTTTTGGTACAGCTGCAAAATCTGTCCTGAAGCAAAACCAGTTGCAGTACACCGTCCTCTGTTTTCCTGAGTGACAGTTCTGTACATCATTAGTCAATTAACTGAGTTGTCACTGTTTAAATTGGTTCAGATATCAATAAACGTCTCTTGACAAGCATCATATTTCTCAGAGGAATGCAAAGGGACAGATTATACAATACAGAACAATTCTGGGTAACAATTTCTTTGTCATGCTTTTTATTTCGTTAGCACGTAGTCAATAGTATTGATTCCTACATTAATTACTCTAGATACTCAGAGTGTTTACCCCTTGTGCTGATATTGACTTCACCACAGGCTACAAGACAAAATACAGGCATATACAATTTCAAAATGATTTTAGGACTTAGAAATGGTACTTCAGTAATTATGCATATCATTGCTAAAAATGTAATGTTCTACTCAATCCTGGATTATCGCGTCCAAAGTCACACCTAAAATCTAAGAGGAAAAACCTTGCACGTGTGCCTCTCTTATCTTGTTATGAATATTCCCAAATTTCGGTTGACAATCTTGATGTAAGTGTCTATCTTGTAGCTGACTGGGAATTGGGAACCAGTCAGCCTGAACTAGCCATGATGAGCTGGGGGAAGCTTATGTAATTGAGAGCTCTGTTACAGAGAAGAATGTGCTTTGTATTCAGAAATGCAGCGCTAATAAGCTGGAGTCAATGAGCCTGACAGGGTTCTTCAGGTTTAGCCAAAGGAAAAAAAAAAAAAAGCTAGGGAAACATTGGTAACTTTCATACTTTTTCAATCACTGCAGCAAGTGTCTTAATATAGACTGGCAGGTTTATAATTCCTGAAAAATCTGGTAGCTTTGTTTTTGAACACCGTACCCTGGTTACTACCTTTAAGTTGGGTATTAGCTGGTTCACTTTGGTCATTAGGCAGTTACAAAGAACCAGCTTGACCACCTTAAACAAGTGCTAATTGTGCTAAAGGTTCCATTACTAGCTCACACTGTTCAGTTACTAGCTCACACAGGTTTTCAGTCAAGACACCAAATATCATCAACTTGCAGAAAGAAACCTGCATGTCATAGCATGAGGTGTTATTAGACAAAAATGAGCTATTAGCGTTTACCTGTGCACTTTCTGCTAGTGTCTTCTTTCTTGGAGGAACTCATGAGCTTGCAGTTGAAGTTCTCTTCCCAGAACTCAGCGAACCAGACGTTCCTTCTGTTGTTCTCCAGTGTGCGTGATGTAAAGTAGGCATCGAAACCTGAAAAGGACAACACATCACCATTAGTGCAACATATCACCATCTTGAGTTTAAAATCATGGGAAACAAGACAGTTTCAACTGATTTTTAGCCTTATAATCCTCTGAACGTGCACACTAGATGATTCAACCAGATTGTGAGACCACACACTTATTGGTTGTAGGAACAATTCCAATGCTTGTGTCTACGCCAGCCACACCGCGCACGTTTGAAGTGGCTTTCCACGCTCCTTCTGTAAAGATACACGCATATGCCTCCTTCAATGAAAACATTTATAAAATCGACATTTATAAAATATCACCAAAATTTTGCGCAAATCTGTAATGGAAACATGCCTACTGACACCAATATAGAAAAACTAATTTGTGACAAGCCTTGAATGGAGCCACGCTCCCTCGATCATTCAGAGGTGCAAATCAGCCTTAAAATCAACCTTTAAATCTTCAAGTCTGTGGCCAGCCTTAGCGATACCATCAGGTAATTGGTAACATTATCTGAAAAGCAATGTACCCTTGTCTCGATTATATCTGAATATATCTAATTTGCTAGAATATCTACTAAAAAACAACATATGTACTGAAATTGTACAAACAGTGCCAAGTTTGTTGGTGTTTCAAACTGCTCACATGGTAATTAGTAACTATTTAATATTTTGGCGAATTGATGGATAATTTCTATGATTTTGTATGATCTCATTTGTACATTTTCACAAAAGAAGATAGTCTGAAGAATATTGGTAACCAAACAGTCACCAGCAGCCATTGACTTTCCAAAGACTACCAGCAACTGAATGTTAGAAAACCATTGCTTGTTAGCTGGATTCAAGTTTTTGTTTTACCTATAAAGTCATATATTTGTACGGAAATGTACACACACACACACACACACACACACGTCTGGTTTATTATCCTTGTGGGGACTCTCCATAGGTGCAATGGTTTTTATACTGTTCACACTGTATTTTCTATCCCCTTACCCTAACCCTACCCCTAAACCTAACCCTTACAGAAAACTTTCTGCGTTTTTACTTTCTCAAAAAAACTCATTCTGTATGATTTATAAGCTTTTGTACCCATGGGGACCTCAAGCCAGTCCCCACAATGTCAAAAATTTCAGGTTTTACTATCCTTGTGGGGACATTTGGTCCCCACAATGTAGCAAAAACAAGTACACACACACACACACACACATGCCTTTATATATATGTATATATATATATATATATATAAAGGTATACTGGTTTAACTACTGTAGTTGCATATAATCTTCAGGGTTGCCAGGTTTTCACAACAAAACCCGCCGAATTGCTACTCAAAACAAACCTAAAAGAAGCCCTAATCATGTTTATATGGAAGCCCGTTTCCGCCAAAAAAAAAAAAAAAAAAAGGTTATTACGACTTTATATCTCAAAATTCAGACTTTTTGCGTGATACAAACTCACAATTCTGAGAAATGGTGTAATTGCATAATATAAACTTGTAATTGTGAGTTATAAAGTCAGAATTCCGAAATATAAAGTCGCAATTCTGAGAAAAAGTCAGAATTCCGAGATATAAAGTCGCAATTCAGTAAACATATCAGTCTTTTTTTTCTCCTCAGAACTGGACTTTATAACTCACAATTGTGAGTTTGTATCTCACAACTCTGAGAAAGAAAGTCAGAAAAAAGGCCTTCTGGGGGGTAAAATACAATACTATTTCATGGGCTAAATATTATGCTATTGGGGAAAAACATGCGGAATTGGGCTACTTTCATACTGTTGCTGCGGGAAAACCGCGGACTTGGCAACACTGATTTCTCTGAGCAATTAAATCTCAGGTACGGCATATGAACATTTTTTTAGAAAAGTTACCACTGTTGCATGATCAGCCTTGATGTGAACAGGCTGCAACACATCTGTGTGGCAAAAGTTCTGCATCCCTAACAAAATCATTAGCGTCCTTACTTGATATTCTTTGCATCAGCTAAGCATTTAATCAGAGCGTTCGCCATCAGCAGACAAACAATAACATTTATCAATCCGGATCCTGAAGAGTCTTCTGAGTCCGTCCTTGTTGTCCGCCATCAAGGCTAATAACATGCCGCATCTAAATAGGTTCGTGGCGTAATGAGGCTTTCATTCACAGTGTAGCTACAAGGACAAAGGTCAGCAGAACATTTAATTTTGCCACAGGCATCAGCTAACCTTACATAGTCATAGCTCATTTAAACTTTGTTTGCTTCTACTCTGCACATTGCAAAGGAAGTGAGTCTGGGTCTGTCTTGCCCACTAGAAAATAAGTGTTAAGAAAGAGATAAGGTGTTATCATTAAACTGCTACAGCAGAGCTGCCCTAAGCCAGTCAACAAATGCAGCTGAAGTCTTTAATGCACTCCTGGGCATTGCATACTCTCGAGCTGGAGCAAGTATTCGGTCTATCTGTGGCTCCCAAGCTGCATGCCCCGAGTTGGCATCTGAGGGCTGGAGTCTGGTGGTGAAGTCAGTCACTTCTTCTGTGATCAGTTAAACCAAAATTTGTCTTATATAGAACAAGCAACTGAATTGCATCACCACACTTTTTTAAAGCACCTGTACACTTCAGTCAGGGTAGCGCCATATTTAATTTTTGACAGGAATGAAAAAGAGGCTGTGAGGGATAGAGGTACAGTACATTCAGTGGATTGTACTGTTGTTTAACAACATATTGATTGTTTCACTGATTAAATATCTTTCCAAATATAACTTTCAGTACTCCACAAAGCAATTTTAAAATTTGTGAGCTGTGAAACTAGCATGATTTTTTTATATATATATATATATAACATATCATGCTGATAGGTGGAACATGATCAGAAAATGATGCAAGCCAGATTCGAACCTGTGTTGTCCACATGAGCACGATAACTCAACGTCAGCATTTGTACAGGCATTTTAAAGCCAGGGCTCTAACAACACACATATCCCAACTCGTGAAGCATGAGCAGAAATACGGCTGTGTAAATTCTTTTTTAACAACTGCATAAATTCCTGCATAAACAACTGATGTAAAACTGGTTTTATGAACCATTTGCAAACCAGATGTGAATCGAAGGCAGTTATTTAATTGAATTACAGCAAAAACAGTACTGCAAATGATCTACAAACACATTTGTTTAGCTCATCCACTGAACCTCTTTCAAGAAACATGAGCAAAACAAATTTTGCACAAACAGTTTACTTAATGATTTTATGAACGATTTGTGAGCCACTGTAAAACAACACTTTGCTATTGGATGCAATTAAATAAAGTTTGACAAATGGATTATACAGTAATTTGTTCAGCTCAGGATCGAACGTGCAAAGAGACAATAAGAATGTACTGTAACCCTGATCCGGTTGCGAGCCAAATTCAACCCACTTTTCCCACATGAGCACCACAAGTGTGCAGCAACTTGCTAACCTCTGGTTCTTCTCTCTTCGCACAAAGTGAGCCTCTCTCATGACACATGAGCAAAACAAATGTCTGTGTATATATATAGCATAAATTCTTGTGCAAAAAACTCAAGAATGTCTTTTTGAATGAACGCAATATTAACATTTTATGCTAATGAATACAATAAAGTTCACACTAAAAACATGAATTACACAAATTCATTCTGCTGAACGAGAGACAAAAGAATGAGAAGAGGGAATATAACCATGTACTGTTGTGAGCCAGATTCAAACCCACATTTCCCCCATGAGCACCACAAGTAGAAAGCCACAACACAATGAGCTAAACAGATGTGAAAATTCCTCTGACAATAGATGTAAAATTGTTCCATAATAGTTCATAAAACTTTACATAACAGAAAAAAAAGCTTTTTTACTATGTGGACTGTGTAAAAAATTGTTACATAACAATGGAAATGTTTTATCAGACATTTGTTTTGCTTACAATGAACATAATGCTGAGAGAGTCAGGTGGAACATAAGGAAATGTTGCAAGCCAGATTCGAACCCACATTTCCCACATGAGCACCACAAGTAGGCACTACCACTAAGCTACAACTCTCACAACACAATGAGCTTGACAAAAGTGTAAATTCCTCTAAAAACAGATGTAAGAATAGTTTGTATCAACCACATGGGCAAAACAATGAGAGAACTAAATTTCTATGTTTGTAAATAGTTTGTAAAACTTTACATAACAGAAAAACTGCTTATTTACCACGTTAACTATGTAAAATTTGTTACATAACAATGACAATGTTGTATCAGACATTTGTTTTGCTTACAAAGGACATATAATGTTAAGAGAGTCAGGTGGAACATGATCAGGAAAAGTTGCAGGCCAGATTCGAACCTATATTTCTCACATAAGCACTGCAAGTAGGCACTACCGCTAAGCTACAGCTCCCACAACACAATGAGCTAGACAAATATGTAAATTCCTCTGACAATGGATTGAAGTATAGTTTGCATCAACGACATGAGCAAAACAATGAGAGGAATGAATGTATGTGTTTGTAAATAGTTTGTTACACTTTACACAAGAACAACAACAACAACAACAAAATGTTTAACCTTGTTAAGTATGTAAAAAAAATACATAAGAATGGAAACTTTTTTTATCAGACATTTGTTTTGCTTACAAAGGACATATAATGCAGAGAGAGTCAGGTGGCACATGATAAAGAAATGTTGCAAGGCAGATTCGAACCCACATTTCCCACATGAGCACCACAAATAGGCACTACCGCTAAGATACAGCTTCCACAACACAATGAGCTAGACAAATGTGTAAATTCCTCTGACAACGGATGTAAGAATAGTCTGTATCAACCACATAAATCTTTACGGAACAAAATTTTAATTTTTTTTAACTTATTTTTTTATTATTATTTTATTTATTTTTTACCATGTTAACTATGTAAAAATGTCACATGACAATATGAACTTTTTTTATCATACATTCATTTTGCTTACAAAGGAGATATGATGCTGAGTGAATCTGGTCGAACATGATCAGGAAATTTTGCAAGCCAGATTCGAACCCACATTTCCCATATAAGCACCACCGCTAAGCTACAGCTTCCACAACACAATGAACTAAACAAATGTGTAAATGCCTGTGCTTATAAATAATTCGCAAAAAGTTACAAAATAGAAAAAAAAACTGCTTTTTTACAATGTTAACTACATAAACATTGTTATTTAATAATGGAATCAGATATTTGTTCTGCTTACAAAGAACATAAAATGCTAAAAGAGTCAGGTGGAATATGATCAGGAAATGTTGCAAGCCAAATTCAAACCTGTGTTGCCCACATGAGCACCATAGCTCAACATGTCAGCACGTGTGCAGTAATTTTAAAGCCATGGGGCTCTGGCAACACACATATTCCAATTCATAAATCACAAGGAGAAATAAATTGTTCATAAAATCATTTGTACGTGAACCGTTCCGTTTTTTACCAAAAATGTTTTAATAGATAATCCCCAATGAAATCAAAGCAGATCGAATTTCTCTGCAAGTAGTTCATAAAACCACTCTTACATAAAACTTTGCACCGTAAACAATTTAACGAACAAATTACAATAAAACTTGTTTTGCTTATGTTTTATGAATAAGCCCCAGTGTTTGTAATCACTACAACATACTGACCTAAACTCAAAAACTCTGCAGTTTATGTTCCGTGGCCTTAACAGGCAAATTATTCCTCAGGCTGATTGATGCATGTTTTGGGTTTATTTGTCAGATGACCTCGACCAAATGTGCTCTACACATCACTCCACGGGCGTACTCGGCTCAGAAACGGATCATCAGCAGGTTGGCGTGCTTGCTCATAAATTCTGCTAATTGCAGCTTATTTGTACACAAGCCTTGTACACAAGAAACTCCCAAAGGCCTGTCTGTGTCATTTTCTCCGTGTCTGGAGGACAAGGCTTGGAGCTTTACCTTTTGTTTAAAGCGTTCGGCAGCTGCTCTGTTGCTGAGAAATTAGTAGGCAGCCCGTGAGCCTCCTCCGCGGCGGGATTCAGGAATCGTCCTTGCTTTCCAATAATGTCACTTTTTCATAAATATTAACAATATATCTAAAATAAGATTTTTAACTGCACTTCATATTAGTCAAAAGCCATAGGGGAGATTGGATTAGACATGAAGTCATTCAATAAAGCACTAGACATGAAAAAATGATGGGAAGACAGTTTGAAATAACCCATTACAGTGTAGCATTACATTCATAATTTATCTTCCTGATGTATTGAAATGGACAGACCCAATATATAGGCTCTGTCCATTAAATAAAAATAAAATAAAACCAACTAAAACAAAAAACAACTATATACATTTTACATATAAAATGTATATATATATATATATATATATATATATACACACACACACACACACACACACACACACACTAATAAATAAATAAATAAAATAGCAATTTAGCATATCAGAATAATTTCTGAAGAATCAGGTGACACTAAAGAATGGAGTAATGATGCAGAAAATTCATACAAATTTATATAAAAATCATAAAACTTATTTTTAACGGCCTATAAAATAAAATAAAACAAAATAAAATAAATTTATTTATAAATAAAATAAAATAAAATAAAAAATGAAAAGTATCTAAAATAAAATAAAATAAATTTATTTATAAATAAAATAAAATAAAATAAAATAATAAAACAATTGTTTGTAAAACCAGTTTTACATCATGTGACACTGAAGACTGGAGTAATGATGCTGAAAATTCATTAAAATTTAAAATATGTTAAAATAGAAAATAAATAGAAAACAGGATAGTATTTATTAGAATAAAAAAAAAAAAAAAACTTTTGATTAAATAAATGTAAAAATATATTTAAAAAAAATTGCACACAAATACATATTAATAATAAAGTTATACAATATAATTAATGTATAGTATATAATAATAAAAGAGTAATTACTCACACATTTTTCTGTAATTAATCATGATTAATCACACCTAACATTAGAATGTGTAAACATATATTTTAAATATTCGCTTAATGTCACCTTTTAAAGTACTCTGAATAAAGCCGAGATTTTTGAGTAAATACAGCCATTAAATATTACAGTAAAATTTGTGACATCATTTTAAACATTTAATAGGCCTAAACTGTTACAAAACAATATAAAACTTTCATAAATATTGTATTAATTGCAGCAATTAATGTGTTGTATGTATACGTATATGTATATATATATATATCTCAGTTATATATCTCAGTGGTGTGCGGTGGTGTACTGATTTTTTATTACTATGTAATTCACAGTCACATTTTATTGGTTAAATAAACATTACTTACACTATCAAAAACAAAAACAAAAATCAATTTAACAATTTAACAGTAACAAAATATGACTTATTTGTGAACTTACGTTCAGCTATTCTTTTTAACTTATAACTTTTTTTTTTTTTTGGATCATCAGTCATCAAAACTTGGTAAATATTGTGCACAGATGTAGAGAATTACTTAGAATTTCACCAAACTGATTACTCAGTAAAAACTCCTACAGATGATGTCATTTTAAGTCTTATTTTGACATAAAAAAGTGGTTATATCTAAGTGCGTGAGTTGTTTACTTATTAACACCATCATGTTGCTTATTCAGACTGATTTGTGAACGAGAAACATGCACAAATGCAAGAGGCGGGATTTATCGCACAAACCAATTACAGCCAGACATAACCAGTCATATCCAATCATGTTGCGATGGAGGCGTTACCTCCTCTCATGTGAATTTCCCGCATTCATTCTCAATTACCCCCCAAGAAACTCATGGCATGCTTTAGTGCTTTAGGGAGTCTGTTAAAAGTCAATGGGCTCAGGGGAGGCGAGAGAGACACAGACTCCTGTTGTAACTTTACCACTGGTTTCTTTAGAAAAACAAGTGATTTATACACCGTTATATTTTGTTATACTGGCGTTAATTTTTCCTCATCCAATATTTTAAGGAAACGCCCAGATATATGATCGAAATGTGAAGTTTTTCTGTTAATATCGCTAATTAATGAGAAGAAAGAGGTTGTAGTTTAATCATGACACAAATTAGCACATCTATGTAGGAAACCCACATATATATTCTTCCCTAGGGCACACATTTAAACCAAAAAGCCTGAAGACCAGCATGCCTCCTTTAAAGCGCATGTAGGCAGTCGCTGTGTCTTCCCAGCTTTCCGACAGGCATCGCCACGGAAGATTAATTCAGGCAGGCCTACGCCATTTCCTTCAGACTCCGCAACCCACGGCCAATGCATTGTCATGGGAACCGTGCAAGCAAATGAGAAGGTTTCCCACACCCACCCTGAACCGCTTTATCAAACATTACACAAGTTTTTAGACATCCCGGAGTCGTTCCAGTCAGAAATCCTAACTTGTGGCATCAAGCCATGCGAGAAACCTCAGGTGACAAACGCTAGCGCTGACGACGCTTCAAATAAAGTGCCGGAGTCTTGAGTGCCACGCTAGATCTTTACCTCCTCGCGGTGATTTTATGGACGGTCCGAGGTTAAACGTTGCTCAGAGCCTGTTGGGAGGAAAGGCAAACCGAACTGATCTCCAAATCAACAGGGATCACACTTCAAGCTGTCACTCCGCTTCGAGTGTCTCCGAGCGGCTGATATAACGTTGTTGCGGAGCGCAAGCAGCTAATGCACTTGCAATTTGTCTCCGTCTCTGAAGTGAGCTCCAGACAGATGGGGGCTGACAACTTCAGATCGATTCTGCTAAAACAAGTCATTGGGGGAGGTGGTGAGAAAACAGATAATAATTTAGATGAGCATCATGCTTGCATAATTTCACTGGCGGTTTTTGTCAGACGAGCAGCAGAAAGAAAGAAATAAGCTGTTGGGTTCTCAGAAAACTGCTTGCATTGGCAGTACCTAATCATTTGAATGGTGTTATACACTGAAAAAAGCATGAATAGATTAATAGACGCAGTAACTATGAAAACAAGTAAGAACGAAAGACTTTTTCTAAGGATAAAATGTTCTGCTCAGCACCGATTCAACCAACTGTAGACCAAATGCTGAAATGCTTCCATTATTTTATTGTTATATTCAGAAACAGGTCATTAAACCAAACACTTCAGTACTGCAATCTGCATTTCTACTTTATTTTATCACTTTTTTATTAGTGCTTGGAAAGCACCGGTGCTGTTAATATTCCTCACACATTCTGATTAGGGTTTGTTCTAAGTATTAAACTTCTGTAATGAATTCAACTTAAATTGCTTGGAGAATTGAAACTTTTTTGTAGATCATTATGGATTTTTTTTTTTCCAGCCTGTGCTTAATTGTATAAAATGAAATGAAATGAAATAAAATAAAATAAAATATGAAATAAAATAAAATAAAATTAAATTAAATTAAATTAAATTAAATATATAGGCTCTGTCCATTATATAAAAATAAGACCACATGTACGACAATAATTATAAAAGAGTGAAAAAAATAAATAAAAATGTATTTTAAATAAATAACAACAAAGAGTCCTGATTCATCAAAAAATACTAGGAAAAAAGATGTTACGGCTTCTGTAAATAACTAAATAGATAGATAGATAGATAGATAGATAGACAGATAGACAGATAGACAGACAGACAGATAGATAGCCTATATATTTTATTTTATTTTTTTAGATTTATTTTTTTTATTTTATTTTATATTGTTACTAAAAAAGCATAATATTATCAATGTTGCAAACAGGTGTGTTTATTTATTTATTTATCTATCTGTCTGTCTGTCTATCTATCTAGTAACAATGTAAAATAAAATAAAAATAAAAAAACATAAAATAATAAATAAATAAAATAAAATATATAGGCTCTGTCCATTATATAAAAATAAGACCATATATACGACAATAATTATAAAAGAGTGAAATAAAAAAAATCAAATAAAAATGTATTTCAAATAAATAACAACAAAGAGTCCTGATTCATCAAAAAAATACTAGGAAAAAAGATGTTATGGCTTCTGTAAATAAATTAATAAATAAATTAGATATTAAAATGTTTTCTGAAAGATCATGAGTTTTAAAATCTCCCACTGATTTACAATTATAAAACATTCTGAATACAAACATAATATGAATGAATGAATGAATGAATGAATTAATTAATTAAAAAAATAACATATGTTTGAATGCTGAATTGCAGTTACTTTCGTATGTTGTGCATAATATATAAATATATTAAAAATGAAGCTTGCGGCAAATTGATGTCAAAAGCATCATTTTGTTTGCATGTTTATTATCTTCATAGCTAATACTTGTTTATCACTGCTCATTCAGTTTAAAGCAAAACTGGTTTTCAGCATGAATTATTGAAACCTCAGCTCTCTTAATTATTCAGTTTCAGCTGAAAATACATCACCCTGAGATTTAACACTAAACAACCCTGCAGTAGATTTAACTTATATAATACAATATAAGTGGGTCAGAAAATAACACAGTCCCATATCTCTCATTGTGGCATTAATGTTGACCTCTTGTGGTTGAAAACCCCATTAAAAAATATATATTTTAATTATGTGGCTTTTTAGTCCATGCCATTTTTAGCTGTTATGCAAGTGTACTTCCAAAAGTTCACAACATTATTGTTAAGCCGATACACTGAAAGAAATGGTGTAGGATTTACTTAGAAACAACTTTCACTCAGAAATTGCTAGTGAATTTTATTTATTTATTTATTTATTTTCATGTACATTTATTTAAATTATCTTACTGATGATGTCATCATGCACTCATGGGTGTGTACAAATTTTCATCCAATCAAGTTACGTCCTTAGGAAAATGTCCTTCCGACTAATATCACCTCTAATATCACTAGCAATAGGAAATCACAGTTCATAGCTGTGATGTGAACTAAAGGCCATTGGCTATTCAGAAAGGGGGAGGAGCCAAACAATAAAAAACCCAAATTTCCTGCTTCAATATATGTAATTTGTCAACACAAGAAACCCAAAATTCACACCATTATTATTATTATTGCTTCTAGGTAAGTGTTACTATCAAAGCGAGCATAAATGGCACCAGCCCCAATCCTTTCAGCTTCGCTCTTGTAATGGTCGTGATGGCGAAAGGCTTGTCATTGTGAGTTTAGGGTCATAATCAGAAATCCCGGAGTGACAATTCCAGGCGCCCTACTGTTAGAGAGCCATCTACTACATAACACAGTAAGCACCCAAACAAACAAACCCAGTCGGAGGTCACAGTAGAGGCCTGGGCACCAGCTGTGAGCCTAATGGCCAAATTAAAACCAAACCAAGAGACTGAAATGCCACATGATAAGGCAGAGAGGAACCGCTTTGTGCACAGTTTGATCCAATTACAGACTGGGCTAAGAATGTCAGATTCCTGCTAGCTCATATGCTAACGTCCGAGAAACAGCAGGTGGAGAAAGTTTAATGTTTCAGAAGTTTGTTTTGTGAAGTGAAAATTGTCTGGAGTGAAGAGTCATGATTCAACAATTCATTACAGGTTTGCTCTGATAATAATAATGCAGATGCTAACCTGACGATCATATGTTTAAGATATTTTAGGATAGTAAAATCACAGAGTCCACACATGAGAAAAAACAAACAAGATATTGTGGCCACAAATGTAGAAATTGCAACCATGACTAAGTAAATTGTGGCCATATTTTAATAATCCCTCGTTTTATGTAATCATGGCCATATTTTAATTACAACATGTCCACAAATTAGTACAACATCTCTATAGCTGGGTTTCCATCCAAAGTTGCGCATTTAACTTATGTGGAAAATTGGATTGTCGCATTAAAACATTTGCGAACAAGCACCGTTTCCATCCAGTCAAAGAGAGCAAAATTGTCACTTCCTGATAATCTGGCCCTTTCACTGGTGAGTTTAAAATATTCTATCTGACCCCCCAGAGTGAGTTTTTCAGGCAACCGTTATTTTAGAACATTCCCTTTATTGTTTCCATGGTGACGTGATTGACACATGACACTGTCACGACTTATGTGTATTTAAATGTCTGAAACCTAATATAAACGTTATGTGGTTGAAACCACTGCATAATTCTGATTATATCTCTCTCTGGCTCAGCGCCAGCCAACGTGCGAAAACGCAGTTTGAATTTGGCAGTTGCGTGACGTCACCGAACGTTGTAAATCCCATATGTGGGACCGTACCGCTCAAAAGGGCTAAGAAAAGTGGGAGAAGCCACTGAATATGGTAATTTTATTTAATACATTGCTTGCGCCTCAGAGCCAGCAGATAAAACAAAATAAATGCGGTTATTGCTTTCGGAAGTAGATGCCTGCTATTTGAGATCGCAGTCCTATAAGACAGTTCTGGGAGGCAATTATACAGAAATACTTTCATGACAGACTTTGCTCGGGCATTACAGAATAACCATAATATTTCAGATGCTGTGGAACGAGATTGGTCCGCTGGTTAGTCAGGCTTTGCCGTTCCATAGCGCAAAGTCACACGAATTAAGGTTTTTTTATTCGAAATTTGCCGTTTCCATCCCTCGTTTCTAAAGCGATACTTCAAAATGCACATTAAAACAGAGTGATGGAAGCATAGCTAATGATTTACTAAATCGACAGAACAAATTAGTGAAACTTAGCAATTTACTAAAACGAGGGAATAAATTAGTACAACATGGACACAAATTTACTAAAACAAAGAAACATATTACACTGAAAAAAACAATAAGTAAGATTTACCTAATTTTTCTTTTCTACGTTTTTGCACACATAAATTTTAAGTAAAATTTAAGTATTGGATTAAGAAAATTCTGTATAACTAAGTTAGGTAAAATTAGCAAAGGAAATAAGTAAATATAAAGAGGCTGGTTAGAGTTTGAGCAATTTCTGCTTAATTATTTTAAGTTAAATCTGCAACACTCAAGTACATTTCACTCAGTCAGAGTTTATAAAATTTACTTTAACAATGTAGCACAAAAAACAAAAAACCAAAAAAAAAAACATGCTATTAAAGCAGACAGCTTGTTATTTTTTTAAGATAATTTGATGACTCAACAGAATTATTACCCAAATTAACACAGAGCCCCCAATACTTGGTACACCATACACAATGACGGTAACAATCAGTGAATAGTGTCTGAATATGAATGGGTCATTTTGAGTAGAAAATGAACTCCAGATGTCACAGAACCTAACAACAAAAGCAACGATAAAACAGTGTAAATACAACTCGAAAACTGAAAAATGGAACCTTTTTATTCAGTCATGCCCCCGTGCATGATGGGGAAAAATGGGATCATAACTTTGATATTTATTTAAAGAATCCTTGTAAACATAAACAATTCCAAGTAAAATATACTTATAAGTTCAAACTTTCTGCAAGCTTTATTTGAGTACTGATATAGAGTTTTTTTTTTCTTTTTTTTACTTTTTTTATTCTAGTCTGCACTAAATAATTTATTGTTGAATTTACATTTGTTTTTAATGTAGTATTTACTTTACCACAAAATCATTTTTATCAGTGTAGAATGTGTCCTTGATTTACTAAAATAAAGGAACAATTTAGTACAACGTGACCATGATTTACTAAAATGGGAACAAATAAGTATATTACCACAATTTACTAAAACAATTTAACGAACAAGAGGAAAAAAAGAGAAAAAGTGATGATTTACTAAATTGTGAGGATTTACTAAAATAAGGGAACACATTTATGAAACTTTAGTGAAACAAGTGAAACAACAAATTAGTGACATAAACTAAAAAATTAGTGAAACATGATCACAATTTACAAAAACAATGGAACAAATTAGTGAAACGTGACGACGATTTATTAAAACGAGAACAAATTAGTGTATTGTGACAATTTCCTAAAATAAGGGAATAAATTAGTGAAACGTGACCACGATTTACTAAAACAAGTGAACAAATTAATGAAACATGACCACAATTTACTTAAACAATGAAAATGGAAAAAAATTAGTGAACGTGACACACCGTGAACACATACCCAGGGCGGTGGGCAGCCATATTGCAATCCATTGTGTAACCTTTTGGTTACAAGCACAACTCACTAACCATTGGGCCACAGCTGCCCCCAAAAAATGAAAGGAAGTGACGTGTGGCAAAGTATGGTGACCCACACTCGGAAATTGTGCTGTGCGTTTAACCCATCCAAGTGCACACACACAGTAGGGAGTAGTGAACAAACATGCGCGCACGTGCACACAACGTGAACACACACCCAGAGCAGTGGGCAGCTATATTGCTATCGCTGCGGCGCCCAGGGAGCAGTTGGGGGTTCAGTGCCTTGCTCAAGGGACTCACCTCAGTCGTGGTATTGAGGGTGGAGAGAGCGCTGGTTATTCACTCCCCCGCACCTTCAATCCCTGCTGGACCTGGGACTCAAACCTGCAACCTTTCGGTTACAGGCCCAACTATCTAACCATTAGGCAGAATTAGTTGTGACGATTTACTAAAACGATGGAACAAATTAGTGAAACGTGACCACGATTTACTAAAACGGGCGAACATTAGTTAATTGTGACAATTTACTAAAACCAGGGAATAAATTAGTGAAACGTGACCACAATTTACCAAAACGATGAAACAAATTAGTGAAACATGACCACGATTTACTAAAACAATGGAATGAATTAATGAATTGTGGTGATTTACTAAAACAAGTGAATGAATTAGTGAAACATGACCACAGTTTACTAAAACAATGGAATGATTTAATGAAACGTTACCACAACTATTTACTAAAACGGTGGAACAAATTAATGAAACGTGACCACAATTTACTTAAACAATGGAAAAAATTAGTAAAACATGACAATTTACTAAGATACGGAACAAATAAGTGAAACGTGGCCACAATTTACTAAAACGATGTAACAAATTAGTGAAACGTGACCACGATTTACTAAACAAGGGAACAAATAAGTTTATTGTGACAATTTACTAAAACGAGAGAATAAATTAGTGAAACGTGACCACGATTTACTAAAACAAGGGAACAAAAGTTTATTGTGACAATTTACTAAAACGAGAGAATAAATTAGTGAAACGTGACCACGATTTACTAAAACAAGGGAACAAAAGTTTATTGTGACAATTTACTAAAACAAGGGATTAATGAAATGTGACCACAATTTACTTAAACAAGGAAAAAAAAATTGATTGTGACGATTTATCAAACAAGGGAATGAATTAGTGAAACATGACCACGATTTACTAAAACGAGGGAACAAATTAGTTAATTGTGACAAGTTACTAAAACCAGGGAATAAATTAGTGAAACGTAACCACAATTCACTAACACGATGAAACAAAATTAGTGAAACCTGGCCACAATTTACTATTGTAAACAATAAAACTATTCTAAACAATAGAACAAATTAATGAATTGTGATGATTTACTAAAACAAGTGAACGAATTAGTGAAACGTGACCACAACGATTTACTAAAACGGTGGAACAAATTAATGAAACGTGACCACAATTTACTTCAACAATGGAAAAAATTAGTGAAACATGACAATCTACAGATACGGGAACAAATTAGTGAAGCCTTGCCACAATTTAGTAAAACAATGGAACAAATTAGTGAAACGTGACCACAATGATTGACTAAAACGGTGAAACAAAATAATGAAACATGACCACAATTTACTTAAACAATGTAAAAAATTAGTAAAACATGACAATTTACTAAGATACGGGAAAAAATAAGTGAAACGTGGCCACAATTTACTCAAACGATGGAACAAATTAATGAATTGTGATGATTTACTAAAACAAGTGAACGAATTAGTGAAACGTGACCACAACGATTTACTAAAACGGTGGAACAAATTAATGAAACGTGACCACAATTTACTTCAACAATGGAAAAAATTAGTGAAACATGACAATCTACAGATATGGGAACAAATTAGTGAAGCCTGGCCACAATTTACTAAAACGATAGAACAAATTAGTGAAACGTGACCACAACGATTTACTAAAACGGTGGAACAAATTAATGAAATGTGACCACAATTTACTAAAACAAGTTAACAAATTAGTGAAGCGTGGCCACAGTTTACTAAAACAATGGAACAAATTAGTGAAACGTGACCACAATGATTTACTAAAACGGTGAAACAAATTAATGAAACATGACCACAATTTACTTAAACAATGTAAAAAATTAGTAAAACATGACAATTTACTAAGATACGGGAACAAATAAGTGAAACGTGGCCACAATTTACTAAAACGATGTAACAAATTAGTGAAACGTGACCACCATTTACTAAAACAAGGGAACAAATAAGTTTATTGTGACAATTTACTAAAACAATGGAACAAATTAGTGAATTGTGGTGATTTACTAAAACAAGGTAATGAATTAATGAAACGTCATCACAATTTACTAAAATAGTTGCAGGAATTAGTAAAATGTGACCACAATGTACTAAAACAAGGTAAGAATTTATTAAAACAATGAAACAATTTAGTGCAAGGGAACAAATGAGTGCAAAATGGTCACAATTTAAATAAAACAGTGGAACTAATTAGTAAAGCATGGCCATAACAAGGAACAATTTAGCCATGATTTAACCAAAATGAGGGAACAAACAAGTAGAACATGACCACGGTTTAGCAAATGACGTGGCCACAAATAATTAAGTTGTGGAAACAAATTCTTAATTTGTGGCTATATCTTTTTCCCCCTCCATGTACAGGTCTCTATACAAAATAAACAGACTTACAAAGTGAGGATCAAACATTTGACATATCTTGTAAACATCAAAGGTTCTGCGTCCTATCAAACTCCATGCTACTTTAGTGTAAATGCATCTATTCATTTATTCATTCATTTGGTAAAAGCCAGCAAAACTAGATGGATGCTTAGGGTTGTGTGGTGGATTTGTAAAAACTGTGAACAAAGCGTTGCATGATAAAAGAAAATATGATGCCACACTACTTTAAATACAGGTTACAAGTCTGCCAGTGTGTAGGTTCACCAGGTAATTTGGGGTTATGATGCCAAAGCGGTTAAAACCACTGGTTTAACGGCCGCCCACAGCTGCTGTTAACGTAAAACTCATCTTTAAAAGCATTTTATAGTCTAGTAGCTAAACGGCGGACTGACATTCCTATGATTCCCCTTCAGGAACTCGAGCTGCGTCCAGAGAACGCTTTGGGAACGCCCTTGGCGGACGACGCTCTGAAAGAATGTGTAACCGAACCAATGAGAAAGCGGGACGTCACAGGCGGGTGACGTCATCAACCAGGAAGCATAAAAGCACGTGCGAAGCCGGCCGGCGTCAGCTTCTGTCTTTCAGCGGAGCGCTCTGTGTTTGTGTCTGATATCCTCTGTTTTTGTGCAAGTTAGCACGCCTTTTATTTCGAGGATATGTCTAAAAAAACCGGAAAGAAAAGTTCTAAGAGTGGTGATAAGAGCGGGCCACGTTTCACGCTGTGTGTTCCCCCTTGTAAGAGATATATTACGAGCGGGGATACACACAGCATGTGCGTGGTC